>NC_079451.1:42263365-42423365 GCF_903798145.1 Danio aesculapii | reverse complement strand
TTATTTGGGTCATTCAAATTGGTGCTTTTTGATTTCCTTTTTAAATTAGTATGTAAATGATCACTTAAAGCCAATTATTCACATTTAATTTAATTTAATTTTATATAATTTATTACATTTAAATAATTTTGTGTTTTTTTTTTAAACCCATCCACAGTAACCAGCTAATTAAATTATTTAAACTTAATTAAATTATTATTAAACTTAATTAAACTATTATTAAACTTAATTAAACTATTATTAAACTTAATTAAACTATTATTAAAATTAATTAAACTATGCATATTTGAATTTGAATTGTTTTGTAAAAACTTGTTTTAAAAAAATTGTTGTAAAAACTTTTTGTAATATTACATTTTGTAATAAAACATTGCAATAAAACATATGCTCGATAAATTGGCGGTTCATTCCGCTGTGGCGACCCCTGATTAATAAAGAGACTAAGCCGAAAAGAAAATGAATGAATGAATGAATAATATAACTAAAAATAGAATAATGTTACTGAGGTAATAAAATAGGCACTAGTGTTTTGACATTTAATGAAATGTTTAGTGTTCTTTTTTTTAAACACATCCACAGTAACTTTATTTTGTGTGAATGTTTTTTTCTTCCTATATACAGAACATTTTTTTATTACACACATATATTACATTACATTACATTATATTATATTATGCTAATATTATTATATTTTATTATTATATTATATTATACTATATTATTACGTTACATTATATTAAATGAAATTATATTATATTATATTATGCTAATATTATTATGTTTTATTATTATATTATATTATATTATATCATATTATATTATGCTAATATTATATTATATTATATTATATTATATTATATTATATTATATTATATTATATTATATTATATTAAATTATATTAAATTATATTATATTATATTATATTATATTATATTATATTATATTATATTATATTTATTATATTATATTATATTGTGTTATATTATATTATATTATATTATATTATATTATATTATATTATATTTATTATATTATATTATATTATATTATATTATATTATATTATATTATATTATATTATATTATATTATGCTAACACTATTATGTTATATTTATTATATTATTATATTTTATTATATTATATTATATTGTGTTATATTATATTATATTATGCTAATATTATATTATATTATATTATGCTAATATTATATTATATTGTGTTATATTGTGTTATATTGTGTTATATTATATTATATTATATTATATTATATTATATTATATTATATTATATTATATTATATTATATTATATTATATTATATTATAATATATTATATTATATTATATTGTGTTATATTATGCTAATATTATAATCCCAGAAGGCACTCTGTCTTCCTGTCCATCTCTCTTCATAATTGGCAGTAAACAGCAGAGGTCAAAGGGTGGTTTCTGCTTCCAGAAGAGCCTTGCTGACCTCAGATCAGCTGTTTTTACTCTCTTTAACTCTTTAAAGTCCACATAAACCGGAAGCTGTGATCTTTTTTTGTTTTGTTTTTCATATTGTGACGCATTTCCTAGAGAAACAGAATATTAAAAACAGAATATAAAAAAAAATAATAATAATAATAATATATATATATATATATATATATATATATATATATATATATATATATATATATATATATATATATATATATATATATGTATATGTGTGTGTGTTTTTATACTGCGAGCTGATTGGATGTAGTAAAGTAGGCATTTCATTATGAAGATCAGGAAAAGAGGTTCAAGAGAGTTACAACCTTGCAGACACCTCCTGCTCACCATTTCTGTTTGTTGTCCAATCTGACATTCAGATGGGCGTGGTTAAGTGTTAGTCCTGCCCAATACCTCAGACAGACGTAATCTGACAATTTAACTGAAAACCATCAGGAAGTGAATTTTCAGATTTCAATTAAAGATTACAAGGGCAAACTATTTTTTTTCTTAATAACATGCACAGATTAATTATTCACCACAAAACTAGCAATGTGAGCTAACAAAATCAGTATGGTTACTTCTGATTTCATGTGTACTTTAATGCTGACTTCTCCACAGCCACCTGTTCTCCTACAAGCAGAACGTGCGCTATCCTGACGCCGTGGCCGTGTCTTATGACCCCAGTAGCCGATGGCTCTCCTGTGTCTACAACGATCACAGTCTGTACGTGTGGGACGTCCGGGACCTGCGGAAAGTGGGCAAGGTTTACTCTGCTCTCTACCATTCCTCCTGCGTGTGGAGCGTTGAGGTGAGAATTAAGACAAACACCTTGTTTTTTTTAATGCAAACAATAGGACTGTTACTGAAAACTGTAGTGCTGATCTGGTGGATAATAAATAAATTAAAAGAAAGAAGTATTCATTTTCTTTTCGGCTTACTCCCTTTATTATTCAAGGGTCGCCACAGTAGAATGAACCGCCAATTTATCCAGCACATGTTTTACGCAGCGGATGCCCTACCAGCAGCAACCCATCTCTGGGAAACGTCCATACACACTTATTCACACACATACACTACGGACAATCTAGCCTTTCCAATTCACCTGTGGACTGTGGGGGAAACCGGAGCACCCGGAGGAAACCCACACAAACGCAGGGAGAACATGCAAACTCCACACAGAAACGAGGTTTAACCAGCGACCTTCTTGCTGTGAGGCGACAGCACTACCTACTGCGCCACTGCGTCGCCATATTAAAGAAAATATAAAAGGTAAAAATAAAAGGAAATATAAATGTATGATAAAATTGTTATATAAAATATATGAAATATAAACAAGACAATATAAAATAAAAAGTACAACAACAAATAAAAAGAAAAAATGCTAAATGAAATGTGAAATGACAAATGGATTCAAATAAACAAATGTATAAAATTAAACAGAAATAAAAATATAATTATATATAAACAGAAATGTTTATATATAAAATAATATCAAATTAAATATAAAATTTAATATAAGATGTAATATAAAAATTAAATAATATATCAAATTATTCACTCATTTTCTTTTCAGCTTAGTCCCTTATTTATTCTGCCACAGTGGAATGAACCACAAACTTATACAGCAAATATTTTACACAGCGGATGCTCTTCCAGCTGCAACCCATCACTGGGAATCACCCATACTATACAGAGCCTCGAACCAGCCTTCTTGCTGTGAGGTGATTGTGCTACCCACTGCGCCACTGTGACGTCCATATATCAAATCAACTGAAAAAATATATAATGAAATATAAATTTTTAGATGTGTAAAATATTTAATATTATATAATTTTATATTAACTTGCAAAACTAATTTTAAGCCTTTCAAGTAGAAGAATTAGATCAATTCAGTGGAATTTGTCCAGACGTCTGTCTGGCGAATACAGTCACATTTGTTTGTCCTTTCATTGTGTTGAGTGTTGACATTTGGGCTGTGGAAATCATGCGTCAGGTCTTTTGTATCAAAGTCTCATGTTTTGTATTATTTTTGTGTTGCCTGATGTGAACTCATACAGGGTTATTGTGTTAATAAAAACCCTCCCGCTGCTGGTGTCAGCCTGTAACTCCTGTTCCTCTTGCTTTATAGTTATTTTTTTATGTTATCCCATCAGGAATGTTCCATGTTTGCTCTTTTTGTACCAGACGAAGGTGTCATTAGGTGCTTTTGTTCACTGTGACAGACTACATATGTCTAAAACCCCTGCTGGATTTGTCGACACACTATAAAAGCTGTGTTTTCAGGTTGTGTCATGGGTGTTGGTTTATTTCAGATCTCTTGATTCATGACTTTGACTTCCCTTTTGATTTGTTCTGTCCTTTTTTGCTGTCTGGAATTTTGTTCCTGAAATACTTCTCAAAGTAAAGCTTTTAATGCGTAATCAATGAAAATATGACGTATTGAGAATGTAATGTCAGCTAAACACTGTTTTATCAGGCGAAATGTTGAATGAAAAACTAATTAAATTAATTATAAAAGTATCAAATGAAAGATTTAATAAAAAAAAAAAAATGCATAATAAAAGTCAAATTACATGAAAAATAAATCTAAAATAATGTAAACTACACTTATAATTATATAATATAACTTTATTAAATATTATAGTAACATTATTATATTCTATTTTGCAGGAATTTATATGTATATGTATACTGTATGTATATGTATATGTATATGTGTGTGTGCGTGTGTGTGCGTGTGTGTGTGTATGGGTTTGTTTACATGTATATGTTTGCACTTATCCACAAAACTAAGTTTAAGCATTTCAAGAAGAGGAATTATATTAGCAATAATTGAAGTTTATTTATAAACTAATTTCGAGAGGATCACGTGCTTATGATTGACCACGGTTGGTCCTGCATTAGCTTGATTCACCAATCAGATGCTTCCTAACTTACCATAAATAATCAGAGTTTTTTACTACAGTTGTCTTCGTCTTGAAGAATCCCCCCTTCCACCCCTACTCCTCTACCCTTTTCCTAGATAGGGTGGCACAGTGGCTCATTGGTTAGCACTGTTGCCTCACAGCAAGAATGTCATTGGTTCAAGTCCTTACCAAGCCAGATGACATTTCTGTGCGGAGTTTATGTGTTCTCCCAGTGCGGGTGTACATAAGTGTGGGTTTCCCCCGGGTGCCCCGTTTTTCTCCCACGGTCCAAAGACATGCGACATAAGTGAATTGACCAAACCCAATTTAGCACCATAGCTGAGCTCTTAGTCAGCAGTTTATCTCTCCATAGCGACCCCTAATTTGTCATTAGCCACAAATAAGCAGGGGAGATCTCGAGATCTACCTGAGCTCAAACTCCTCTCTTGCCATACAAACGGGAGGGAGCCCTGGGCTCGAGGATCTTATGGTCTCCAGGGACAGCATGCCAACGATGCTTTATAATCAATCATCAGCTAAGTGTGAACTCTTGAATATAGTTATAGTAAGTAGTGCCGGGCAAAAATGAATCACGATTAATGGCATCCAAAATAAAAGTTTGTTTTAACATAATGTATGTGGGTGTGTGCGGAGTATATGTATTATGTATATATAAATACACCCATGCATGCATATATTTGAGAAAATGTATATATATATATATATATATATATATATATATATATATATATATATATATATATATATATATATATATATATATGATACAAATTATATATACATCTAAATATCTATGGAACTAATTTGTTTGTATCATTTTGTTTTTATGTATGTCTGTTTATCACATATACATTATAAATATACAGTATACAACACACACACATATATTTTTGATGCAATTATTTACGATTATTTTTTGCTCAGCACTGATAATAAAAAACAATTTTCTACTGTAGTAATAATCTTAATAAAATGAAATGTTGATATTCAGTATCATCTAAGGTCCTGGATATATTGTATTCTCTGTGTTTCGCATTCGTGATTAACGCCCAGTGATGACCTCATAGACATTGAAGGCCACACTAGAGTAAATACACCTGTGTTTGTTTGATTATATGTGTGCTTTATCATCTCTCTTTCTTCTGTCCTCAGGTTTACCCAGAGTCGAGGGATGGAGAGCAGCCGCGTTTGTCTCCCGGATCCTTCCTCAGCTGTTCATCTGACAACACAATCCGTTTGTGGCACACAGACGTCCAGAACACCAGCCTCAGCCGAAACGTCATCAGCAATGTGAGATTTGTGGACTCTTGAGAGTTTTCATGTACAGTTGAAGTCAAAATTATTAGCCCTCCTTCTTGTGAATAGTTTTTCTATTTCAAATATTTCCCAAATGATGTTTAACGGAGCAAGGAATTTTTCACAACATTTCCCATAATATTTTTTCTTCTGGAGAAAGTCTTATTTGTATTATTTCTGCTAGGATAAAAGCAGTTTTAATTTTTTAAAAAACATTTTAAGGTCAATATTATTAGCCCCCTTAAGCATTTTTTGATAGTCTACAGAACAAACCACTGTTATACAATGACTTGCAATCACTGTTTACAAGTACCGAGGAAGAACGAAAATTGAGATTTGGTAATGAGCTATTGTTTCTGATATGTTCTGTGAGTGGTCAACCAATCGCAACAGACTGGGATCTGATGTGATCTATCAGAGCTCTCAGTGAGGCGGGGTTTAGAGAGAGTAAATGAAGTGTTTTAATTAACCATGTCAGACACTGAGAGCAAAGAGCTGATGCTTGAATGAATGTAAACCTAAAATGAACAGAATCTTCAAAGTATTGTAATTGGGGCACTTCAAACCCCTTTTTATTTTTTCCCCCAATTTCTGTTTAACAGAGAGAAGATTTTTTCAACACATTTCTAAACATAATAGTTTCAATAACTCATTTCTAATAACTGATTTATTTTATCTTTGCCATGATGACAGTACATAATATTTGACTAGATATTTTTCAAGACACTTCTATACAGCTTAAAGTGACATTTAAAGGCTTAACTAGGTTAATTAGGTTAACTGGGCAGGTTAGGGTAATTAGGCAAGTTATTGTATAATGATGGCTTGTTATGTAGACTATGGAAAAAATATATAGCTTAAAACTGCTTTAATTCTAGCTGAAATAAAACAAATAAAACTTTCTCCAGAAGAATAAGTATTATCAGACTTATGATAATATTTTATGTTCGGGGGTGAAGTGTCTGATTAACACTGTTGAGAACCAGGTACTGTGGCGTTAGTTACTGTTCTATGAAGCTTGTTTCGGATGGTGGCTGGGATTAGATCCTATACCAGAGTTGGTTACCAGGGGGTTTCACAGACTTAACCAAAATACTGAGGACTGGGGGGGTGGGAGTTTTTCAGGGAGAAATATCTAAACGGGAGGGTGGTGGGAGATGGGTCTGAAATATGGTAGACTCCCGGGAAAAACGGGAGTGTTGGCAAGTATGGCTTTACCACAACACTGTAGGCGAAGACTAAAACAGAAAAAAAAACTTTTAATAATAATAAAACCTAAAACAATTTAGATGTACACAAGTTGAGTTTAGCTGCTTTTTAAAAATACATTTAAAAAAAATGTCATATTCGAACAACTTAATTTCTATGGATTTTTCTTTATTTTTTTTAGAAACATAACCAAAAAACCAGAACAAAACAGAAAGGGAAAAAATAAAAATAAAACGTTGCCAGACATATTCTCTTAATGACGCGTAAACTCTTTAGTTATGTAAATATTAAATTCTGATTAATTATATTGTGGTTGTGGAGAAAGCCAGCCATTTACTCCATTTCTTTTCAAAGATGTTTTTGTAATCTGAGTGCACGCGTCATTCTCTCCATTTCCTCAACTTCTGCTATTATTTTAAATCAGAGTTCACCAAACTTGTTCCTGGAGGGCCGGTGTCTTGCAGATTTTAGCTCCAAACCTAATCAAACACACCTGAACAAGCTAATCAAGGTCTTACTACAGTAGGTTTACTTGAAACACACAGGCAGGTGTGTTGAGGCAAGTTGGAGCTAAACCCTGCAGGGACACCGGCCCTCCTGGACTGAGATTGATGACCCCTGTTTTCATTCAACTTTAGTTGGTGGGTCTTTTTTTATACCATTTCCGGGTTATAGCCTTTTTTTAATTGTTGCCAACAATATCTAAAATAGATATCTATGCTCTTTTTCAACTTCAACAGCAATATCCCCCAGATAAAGTACATTGAGTGACCTAGGAATATGAAGACCAAAAATGTCATTGATAGCAGTTTCCCAGAAACGATCGATTCTTGAGCTCAGCCAGAATATTTGAACTTTGTTATTATCAGTTTTAGTGAAAGTTTGATGAACTTGTTTGCAAAAAAATTAACATTTTTTCTGATTTTACAAATTCCACATGTTCTGCTATTTCCTTATCTTATAGAACAGTATGTCTATATAAATAAAATGAAATGCAAAAGTCTCATATCATTTTTCCTCCACCAAAGGATCTCCAGAAGATCATTTACATGGACAGCAACACCTCCACCCTGCTGGACACAGACTGCACCATCTCCAGTAACTCGGAGAAGGTGGACCCACAGACCTCAGAGAACCGCACTGGCATCAGGACCATGTGTGTGAGTCCAGACGGGCTGCATCTGGCATCAGGAGACCGTAACGGCACACTCAGGTCTGTTTCTCACATGCCTGCTTAACACTTCTTCTGCTCTAATTGATTCCACTTAATTGATCCTCTGAGGGTTTTAATGGAAAGGACAATGTGTTTGTGCATGCATGTGGGAATAATATGTTACACTTTTAGTGACTCATGCTAACACTTCAGAGTGAGGTCACTTTTGCTAAAAAACAAGTCGTATGAGGGTTTCAAAAAATATCTTCTCTGCAGTTTGTAACATAGCTGTCTTGTGACGTAAACAGTATTGCAAAGTTAGTACTTTATAAATACAATTATCTCTCTTAAAAGAAAGATTTGGCTTTGAATCACCTTAACGAATCATTATATTTTCGAATCTTTTGTCTGGTGATGAAATCTGAAATGGGTATTTTGTTTCTGACATGGAATATATACGTAAAGACCAATCAAAACACACTTGGCCAGCTGACCAATCAGAGCAGAGTTGGCTTCTAGAAGGGACTAATTTATAGACCTTAAGAATTGATTCAAACACGTTACATTGGAATAATTGCAGAATGATTCTAATATTAAATCAGGGTGTCTGCGGGGTCTCAAAAGTTAAATTTTAAGCCTTAAAAAGTCTTAAATTTGCTAAAATGTTGTGTTGTAGGTCTTAAATATTTTTTAACAGGTCTTAATTTTCCTTTGTTCATGTTCAGGCTATTAACATCTATACAATCACAAACAATTCTAATTTCAATAAAACTTTTAACTTTTTATTTAAAAATAGCATTTAATTACTATCCTTACAGTAACATTAGCTTAAAAGTTCTTCATTTATTTACTGCTGAGGATACTGACCTGACTTTAATTTTGTATTATTAAATTATTATTATTATAGACTGAAGTAATTGGGTTTGTAAATGGATATATTTAAAAATTTATAAAAAAAATATTCAAACAAAACTATTATTATTGTATTGTGTATTAAATGTATTCATTTTTAATCCTTTTTTGATTGAGTAAGTGAAAATCTTTTCTAACTGGGAAATTATGGATTTGCTCTTCAGTGTTTGGACTCTCAGTAGTGATTATTAAACCACACTGAACTGAGGTAAACTGAACTGAACTTAAACACTGAAAACTGAACTGACACCGTTTCAATCTACTTTAATCTTCTATGTGAAGCTGCTTTGACACAATCTACATTGTAAAAGCGCTATACAAATAATGGTGAATTGAATTGAATATTGGAAAAGAAATGCTTAGCAGGGCGACGCAGTGGCGCAGTAGGTAGTGCTGTCGCCTCACAGCAAGAAGGTCGCTGGTTCGAGCCTCGGCTGGGTCAGTTGACGTTTCTGTGTGGAGTTTGCATGTTCTCCCTGCGTTGGGTTCTCTGGTTTCCCCCACAGTACAAAGACATGCGGTACAGATGAATTGGGTAGGCTAAATTGTCTGCAGTGTATGTGTGTGTGAATAAGTGTGTATGTGTTTCCCAGTGATGGGTTGCAGCTGGAAGGGCATCCGCTGCATAAAACAAATGCTGGATAAGTTGGCGGTGCATTCCGCTGTAGCGACCCCAGATTAATAAAGGGACTAAGCCGAAAAGAAAATGTATGTATGAATAACTAATATTATTACACAACTGTCTGGAATTCTTGATTCCGATTGGTCGTGACATTCCAACGTATGCTATTCTGAGATAACAACCTCAGAAACTAATAAAGCAGGCTCATCCAGGTACTTTGAATCATCTTGACCATCAGTAAATTTATTTGCTTGTTTGTCTCGCTGCTGTTTTTGACTCTTTAGCGCCATCTTGCGACTGGATAATACAATACATAGGTTAGTGTATGCTCCATTTAGCCATTTTCGTTTCTGTCAGCTTTGCGTTTGATTAAGGAATTAATCGACTATTAAGGCTCAAAACTGTTTTTTTTTTTTTTTTACATTTTGTGGCAAGTAGTCATGTAAAATGTTGGATGAAGTTCATCCAGGACGGTTGTTTTGACAGAATAAAGCCCTTCAGTCTTATATAACAGCCCTCCACTTCACGTCACTCTAACAGGCTGCTGCTGTCATGCTTTATTCTGCAATAAAAACACCTGGATGGATGTACTTTATACATTGGTTAATTAATATTGTAACAAATGTATTCGGCGGTCAGATCCTCACTGAACTTCTGTTGTTTTCAGAATCCATGATTTGGAGAGCATGGAGGAGATTCTGGATGTTCAAGCCCACGACTCTGAGATCTTGTGTCTGGAGTACTCCAAACCTGAAACCGGTGAGTGCTGCTGCTGAGTGTGTTTTTATAGATCTGCAGCTGATTAAATCCTGCTCTGAGGTAAGGAGAAGTGCTGATCCAGCTCAGATGCTCAGCAGATGCTTGCTAACCTTGGAGTTGCCTCCTCACACATGTGCCAACAGCAGCTTTTATAGCGAGCGTCTACACTGCAAAACCTCTTGAACTGGGCCAGCTAAATTGGTGCAGCTTGAAGGCATGTTTTCAGTCCCATATTAAAGGGATAATAATTTTCTATTAATTTGCTCATCTGCAGACCATCCAAAATGTAGGCACATTTTCTCTTTAGCATGACATTAAAAAACAAGTTTAGCTTGGTTGGGGGTACATAAAATTCACCAACCACAAATACACTTCATTGAACATGTACACATAAACATCACCTGTATACTATATAATTGCAGGTTAGCAATGTTTACATTAGTTGTGGGCTGTTATCGGCGTTAACGTGCTGCGATAACGAGAGACTCTTATTGGGTGATTAAAAAAATATCGCTGTTAATCTATTCTCAAAGTTAGGTTGGGAGCTGGGTCTGTTCTACGCAAGCTATGATGACTTTCACCTTGATATTTTAGCACGGATGTATACCTGACCGAATTGCACTGTAGGGGGCGAGAACGAGTCTTCGAACCTTTGCACAAAGATCTTTACACAATATTCTGGAGTAAGATGCTATTATGGACAACAAATAACAGAAACAGAAATACAAGTAGATCCTTTTAGAAAACATTTTAATTAGATTTTTATTATAACTTTTTAACTTTAAGTTTTAAAGTAAGATAAAAATAAAATAAAGTTAAAAAGTTATAAAAAAATCGAATTAAAATGTTTTTTAACACGATGTAATTGTATTTTTCTTTTATTTGTAGTAATACATAATAGCATACATTATTTTTAATTATTTTAAAAACCATTTTAGTATCTACATATTATTTTGGTGAGCTGCTAAAGCAACATTTAAGATATTTTCCATGTGTAGTTATTAATTAAATTAGTAATTAAATTATAATGTATTAATAAAATTAAATTTATAATAAAATTTACAATAAAATTGGGGTCAGTTGGTGTTTCTGTGTGGAGTTTGCATGTTCTCCCCATGTTGGCGTGGGTTTCCTACGGGTGCTCTGGTTACCGCCACAGTCCAAAAACATATGGTATAGGTGAATTGGATAAGCTAAATTGTCCGTAGTGTATGAGTGTGTTTGTGTGTATGGATGTTTCCCAGTGATGGGTTGCAGCTGGAAGGGCATCCGCTGTGTAAAAACATATGCTGGATAAGTTGGTGGTTCATTCCGCTGTGGCGACCCCAGATTAATAAAGGGACTAAGCTGGAAAGAAAATGAATAAATGAATAAAATAGATCTTTAACAACAACAATGCTTAGACTGCTCTTTAATGTATTGTAAGTCCATGGGCTTTTCCCAACCCTTATCCTTGCCTGTTAGATTAAAATCTTGCCTCTAAACACCATTAAACTATAATAGCCTGATTCTCTCTGGTTCTCTGAAGCTCTTGAGTCTCTCAGGCTTTAAAGCAGGCGTATTGAGAGTCATTCTAATGGCCTGTTTGTGCAGTAAGTTGTGTTGAGCATGTGTTGCTTTAGCTGCTAGTTTATATCAGGCTCTGGGCCAGACATTGAGCTGGATGAGAAACAGAACATCTGCTAGAACACACACACCGAGGTACACACACAGTTATTCTTCTCCTGCACTCACTTGTAGCTGATAGGGTTTTCTCACTGTAACTAGCTAAAATGGCTGATCGGTAGGCTGCACATAACCTGCACGCTAACATTCTCTACACTGAACCCTCAGTGTAGAAAACTCTTAAAGGGACAGTTCACCTAAAACTAAAACTGTCATCATTTATTGTTAAAAAATTGGTTTTACATTATTTATTCTGTTGAACACCAAAGACTTTTTTAAAGAAAGCTATTAAGCTGAACTCTATTCAAGAGAATAGATGCTAGCATGACTTTGAGGAAACTGACATACCAGTAATAGATGACGGAGCAATAGTTGATCCAAAACAGCAAGATAATATAGATTGGAAAGCATCAGCACTTCAAAAAAATCCATTGTGTTGTCATGGTGAAGTGATAAAAACAGACTACCATAGTATTTCTACTGTGATAATATACTAAAGACATGGTCAACAATTTAAAGTGAAAGTGGTGGTTGCTGAGGCATTGCTTAGTGGTTGCTAGGGTTTTTTTTCATTTAATTTAATTACTGTAATTTCATTTCAACATTATATTAGATTTTAGTTGATTTATGCAATGTCTTTAAAATGTTTATCTTTGCTTTATTTTTAAATGACTTTTATTTTGATAGATTAATAAAAGTTAAGTATTTATTTGATTGTTTTTATAGATTCATTTTTTATTTCATTTTTATAGATTAATTTTTATTTATATCAATTTTAATGTACTTAAAAAGAAAAACAAGATATTTTTTTAGAAAGCTGTTAACCTGTAAACACTGACTTCCACATTATTTGTGTTTTCAACTGTGGTCAATGGTTACAAGACTTCAACTTTCTTCAAAATATCTTCTTTAGTATTTAAAAGAAAGTAGAAACTCAGAACGTTCTGAAATCATCTGAGGGTAAGTTTGCAAATATTCATTTTTAAGTGAACTGTCCCTTTAAATACCATTCGACCCAAGTACCTGTTTACATCTGGTATTAAGATGTGCTTTCATCAATCAATTGATAAACTGAAGGGGTTCTGATTTAGTTTCAACACATTTCTAAACTTAATAGTTTTAATAACTCATTTCTAATAACTGGTTTATTTTATCATTGCCATGATGACAGTACATAATTTTTTACCTGATATTTTACGAGATACTAGTATTCAGCTTAAAGTGACATTTAAAAGCTTAACTAGGTTAATTAGGCAAGCTAGGGTAATTAGGCAAGTTGTTGTATGATGGTGGTTTGTTCTGTAAACAGTCGGGGAAAAAAGCTTGAGGGGGCTAATAATATTGACCTTTAAAATTGTTTTTTAAAAAATTAAAGACGCCTTTTTATTCTAGCTGAAATAAAACAATTCCTTACTCTGTTAAACATCATTTGGGAAATATTTAAAAAAGAATAAAAAATAAAAAAAATCACAGGAGAGCGAATAATTTTGACAACTGTATATGAAAAATTTCAACATGAGCTGGCTTATTTGTTCTGCTTAGGGTTGCAGACACATCTCATGTTTTTGCTCTCACACTTTGGGAGTCATTTGCATTCTTTCTTCACCGTGTGAAGTCACGTGTGAATAGAGAGCATAAGTGAATCGGCGTGTGGTGTGAAAAGAGTGAGAAGAAATCACTCTCAACACGGCTAATTGGATACTCAACGTTTTAACACTATTTCAAAAATGCCGTTCAGCTGGTGTCTCTTTACAGAAATGTACTTACGGGGTACTGGTGTTGGTGTCAGATGATAATACAATGACAATATGAAAAAACATCATATTTTTTTGTACACAACCATTGAAATTTTTGGATGTTTTCTCAACAAGGCTGCATTTATTTGATTAAAAATAGTTAATGGGGACCTATTATGCAAAAATCACTTTTATAAGGAGTTTAAACACAGTTCTTTAGCAATAGGGTGTGGAAATAACCGGCTTCTAATGGTAAAAATGTATACATTTAATTTTTTTATGATCGCACTTGTTAAGAACAGTCTGCAGAAAGATTGACATTCTCCCTTTACAGGTGTCATCAGATGGGGAAAGCCCTGACCCATTAGTTACGATCTCTCCCTGATTAACATAAGATGTTAGTATTGTTCTGAATCTGCCACTATGCAGACACAAACCCTCTTTTGAAAAGAGCTCATTTGAATTTAAAGCGACAGTCACCAAAATGGCACAATTGTTATCCAATACTAAAAGGGGCCGTTTCAAAGAGTTATTAAGCATTATTTAGGGGGTATTTTGAGCTGAAACTTCGCATACACACTCCAGGGACACCAGAAATTTATTTTTACAGCTTGTAAAAAGGTGCATAATATGTCCCCTTTAAACAGTAATTTCATGAAATATTACATTTTAATGTTACCATTTTGTATTTGAATATATTTTAAAATGTAATTAATTACTTCAGTGTCACATGATCCATCAGAAATCATTCTTATATGCTGATTTGATGCTCAGCGATGCAATGTTTTTGATTTTTTTTTTTTTAAGTATTTAATCAAATGGAAGTTACAGAAAACTGTGTTTAACTGAAATTGAATCCTTTTAAAAAAAATTAAAATTTCATTGCAACTGAAAGGGCATCTCTTATGTAAAACGTATGCCAGAGTAGTTGGCGATTCATTCTGCTGTGCCGACCCCTGATAAATCAGGGACTTGGCTGAATGATTGAACAAATGTCTTACTTGTTATTTTTATAAATAGAACGCATCTTGCAGAATAATATTAATCTCTTTTGATACCATGCACAGTTAAAAACAATTAAAAGGAGAAATTAACAGTTCTTTTTTTAATAATCTGTGTATCTTTAGGCCTGAAACTGTTGGCCACGGCTAGCAGAGACAGACTGATCCATATTCTGGATGCGGATAAGGAATACAGCCTGCTGCAAACACTGGATGAACACTCTTCCTCCATCACTGCTGTCCGGTTTGCTGGTAAGAGCTAGTTAATTTTTTTAAAGGGTACTGTTTTACCCTTTTTAATATACAGTTGAAATCAGAATTATTAACCCTGCTTAATTATTGGCTCCCCTGTTAATTTTTTCCCCCAATTTCTGCATAACTGATTTATTTTATCTTTGCCATGATGACTAAAGAATATTTCACTAGATATTTTTCAAGATACTAGAATTCAGCTTAAAGTGACATTTAAAGGCTTAACTAGGTTAATTAGGCAAGTTATTATATAAGATTGGTTTGTTCTGTAGACAATCGAAAAAAAATATTTATAAAGGGGGCTAATAATATTGACCCTAAAAAAAATTAAAACTGTTTTTATTCTAGCTGAAATAAAACAAATAAGACTTTCACCAGAAGAAAAAATATTATAGGAAATACTGTGAAAAATGCCTTGGTCTGTTTATCATCGTTTGGGAAATATTAAAAAAAAATCACAGGAGGGTGAATAATTCTGACTTCAACTGTATGTAATAATATGTAAAAGTTTTAGGTATCTCCAGATTTTGTTTTTTAAGTTTCAACTCAAATTTTCTCATGGATCTTTTTTTTTAAACACCATGCTGTATATACTCTCTTTTTTTGAGTGAACACAAAAATACACTGTTTTCATGTGCCTCTTAAAGGGATATTTCTCCTAAAAATAAATGTAACTCACCCTAAAGTAGTCCCAAAGTTTCTACGTTTCTTTTCTCTGTTGAACACAAAAGAAGATATTTAGATAAATATTAGAAACCGGTTACCATCTACTTCTAATCATTACTTTTCCTTCAGCTTAGTCCCTTATATATCAGGGGGTCCCCACAGCGGAATAAACCAGCAACTATTCCAGCATATGTTTTTACGCAGCGGATGCCCTTCCGGCTGCAACCCACTACTAGGAAACACCCATACACGTTCGCATTCACAAGCACACACACTATGGCCAATTTAGTTTATTCAATTCACCACATGTCTTTGGACTGTGGGGGAAACCAGAGCACCTGGAGGAAACCCACGCCAACACAGGGAGAACATGCAAACTCCGCACAGAAATGCCAACTGGCCCAGCCGGCACTCAAACTAGCAACTTTCTTGCTGTGAGGTGACAGTGCTAACCACCACTGTGCCCCACTTGACTTCTATAGTAAGAAAAAAAATACTATGGAAGTCAATGGTTACCGGTTTCTAACATATTTCAAAATAACTTATTTTGTGAACAAACTTGGACAGAATTTTCAGTGTTGAATAAATTCTGATGTTTCCCAGTGCTGGGTTTCAGCTGAAAGGACATCAGCTGCATAAAACACATGCTGGATAAGTTGGCGGGTCAGTCCGCTGTGGTGACCCCTGATGAATAAAGGGACTAAGCCAAAGGAGAATGAATGAATAAACTCTGACACAGCAAAACAGCATCATATGACTGTGTTACCAACAAATACTAGAAATGTTAATGTGTGACGTGTGCTTCATTTTCAGCTAATGAAGGAAAAGTCAGAATGATCAGTTGTGGTGCTGATAAGAGCATCTACTTCCGCACAGCACAGAAGGTGAGACGCTTTACTTTTAGATCTTAATTCTTTATTATGACCTATTCATCATCATCTTAATAATGGAGGAGTGGTGTTTCCTTCATCGGTTATGAAGGGTGAAACAGGGACAGATTCAGCTGTCAGATTCCTCAGCCCTCAAGAAACAGTTGCCAGAGTTTCCAAGAGCACCTGATTTAAATAGACACGCAAGCACTTAACACCCTTCTGCAAATGAGATACCAGCGGCCAGTGATTAAGTGTGAGACACAAACAAGCTCTTCTGATGTCCTGAATCAATCCATCAGCAATGAAGAGTCTCTGTATGTTTCTAAATGTTAAAATCTTAACATATATAAGTACAGTTGAAGTCAGAATTATTAGTCCCCCTGTTTATTTTTACCCCAATTTCTGTTTATCGGAGAGAAGATTTTTTCAACACATTTCTAAACATAATAGTTTTATTAACTCATTTCTAATAACGATTGATTTAATGATTTCTTTTATCTTTGCCATGATGACAGGAAATAATATTTGACTAGATATTTTTCAAGACACTTCTATACAGCTTAAAGTGACATTAAAAGGCTTAACTAGGTTTATTAGGTTAACTAGGCAGGTTAGGGTAATTAGGATAATAAGTTATTGTATAACGATGGTTTGTTCTAAATACAGTCGAAAAAAAAAGAGCTCAAAGGGGCTAATAATTTTGACCTTAAAATAGCTCATAAAAAATAAAAAAACAGCTTTTATTCTAGCCGAAATAAAACAAATAAGACTTTCTCTAGAAGAAAAAATATTATCAGACATACTGTGAAAATTTCCTTGCTCTGTTAAACATAGTTTGGGAAATATTTTAAAAAGAAAAATATTCAAAGGGGGGCTAATAATTCTGACTTCAACTGTAGATAAATGTGCAGTTGAATCATTTGTCCTCCAGAATTGTATAGTTTATCCACCAATTTCTGTTTAACGGAGAGATTTTTTCAATCGCATTTTTAAATTTCTAAATGCCAGTAAATAATATTTGATTAGATATTTTTCAAGATACTAGTATTTAGCTTAAAGTGACATTTAAAGGCTTAACTAGGGTAATTAATTATTATTAAAATTATTGTATAACTATGGTTTGTTCTGTAGACAATCTAAAAAAAAAAAATGGTTAAGGGGGCTAATAATATTGACCTTAAAATGGTTTTAATAATATTAAAAACTGCTTTGATTCTGGCCAAAATAAAACAAATAAGACTTTTCCAGAAGAAAAAATATTATAGGAAATACTGTGGAAAAACTCCTTGCTCTGTAAAACATCATTTAGGAAATGTATATATAACAAAATGGTTGTGAAGATAAAACAATAGTGATGCAAATTATCCATTGATATGTCTGTATTGAAATTGAAAGACATCTGAAAGAGCTTGTATGACTTTTACATAGGCCACTAAAAATCTCCTTCAAAACTTAAATCAGTTTTATTCTGACCTCAAAATGTAAACTAGAACCAAGGATTATAGTCTATTTACAAATCCACAAATCTCCTGCTTTTTTGCATGTCTGTGAAGCACTTTGGTCTACATTCGTGCTATTTTAAGGTGCTATACAAATAAAATGTGACATTGAGTTTTTGTTTATTTCATGATATTTGATTGAAAGCATTTATTTAAATTAGAATAAGAATTAATTGCAAGTTATTTTTCCTTACCGAACATTACTGAACCACTCATTAAACATCCCAAAACAGACTGAGGAGGGAACAGCGTTCACACGTACTCATCACATAGTGAGGAAGACCACTCTGTATGACATGGACATCGACCCTACGCGGAAGTATGCTGTTATTGGCTGTCAGGATCGCAGCATCAGGTTTGTTTTCTTGGTTTTCTGATCCAGTTTTTCCAGTAAATATTATTTAATATTATTATTATTATTGTTATTTATTATTATTATTTATCATTTATTATTATTATTATTTATTTATTATTATTAATATTATTTATAATTTATTATTATTATTTATTATTATTATTATTATTATTATTATTATTATTATTGCTGTCGTGTACATACAGGTATATACTATATATATATATATATATATATATATATATATATATATATATATATATATATATATATATATATATATATATATATATATATATATATATATATATATATATATATATATATATATATATATATATTGTTATACTACTATAACTACTAGCACAACACTACATGGGATGTTATTATAACTGTAATTCAAACTTGCAGCTGTACAAGTAAGGTCAGGATCGGCAAACGTTCCTCATCTGTAATCAGAAAATAAACACAAAACAAAAGTATCCATCCTGAGCTCCTCCACAGGATTTGGGACCTGTTAAATACTCCCACCACCAGCCTCTCTCCACTCCCACAGATCTCGGCATCACAGCTATGGTAACCTGGCCAATCATAGATCTTTTGCTCTGCTCTTGCGAAATGTACAGTAGTTACAATTTTTCAGAGATACATTTTTTTTACTCGCCCTCATATGGTTTCGGAGCTTTATGAGCTTTATTCTGAAAAAAGCTGAAAACGTGACCATTGGCCAATACTATGGACATCAATGGTAGCAACATTTATAGATATTATACAAGTAAAGCATGAGTAAATCATGACAGAATAATCACTTTTGGGTGAAATGTAACACTATTACAATAACCACTACTCATTGCTAGTACTGCAGGTACTTAAGCTACAACCTCCACAACTACTACCATTACTACCACCATTACTACTACTACTGCATTACAACTATTACCACCACTGTTACTTTTACTGCTGTCACTTCTACAACTACTATTGCTTTACTGCAATACTACTAATAATATCACCACCACCATTCACTGCTACTACTACTAATACAATTGTAGTACTCCTACCAGCAACACATGTGAACACAATAAGTAAGTATGTATTGTACTATTTTTTTAATTTAATATTGTTAATTTTGTTACAACATCCTGCCCAGGGACTATAGATGTAAAGTAGCTTTATAGCTAACTCTGGCACATGTCATGTTGTACATTGTCCCTTTATAAATAAATAAAACGCATACAATAAAAAAGTGAATTGTACATAGTACTTTTTACTACAATTATTACTACTACTGCCACTTCCACTACTATCACTACTACCATTACTTCTGCACGCCCATTAACAATAATAGTAATGATATGCTGTCCTCATGTGTGTCTGCTAGTTGAGCCTGTCTTCCTGGACAATCCAGTCTGTTATTTTGTGACTGGTGTGTGTTACACCTGCTTTTGTATCTTCATGTACTTAGATATGTTTTGATTACTTTATTTTGACAGTATCCTGACAATTTATGAGCTTGTATTGTATTGTATAAACAAGTGTTATCATCCACATATGATAGAGCATACAGTCATCTGTAGCCTGGCTCTCAGCATTGTCAGATTATCACTCAGGTGTTTTTAGAGTAGGATGGAATTAGAGGCTTGACTAGTTAATCCAGTGGTATTTAGCATGTTGTAGGCCATGAGTACAAACATACACACATTCAGAGTCAGGCTGTCTGTACTGTCTGAGACACATGACCAGCCAAATTCATTAGACACAACCTGTTCACCTCATTCTGTGTTTGACACAAACATACACTCAAGCCCGAAATGATACAACTGGCAAATTCTGACTTAAAGTTTGAGTTAAAATGTAAATAAAAGCTGAGAAATATTTATTTTTTCCACAATGGTGGCTCGTCCACATCATCTTATTATCTTTTGGGAGATGCCTGTGTCATTTACAGTCACTTGCTGGTTGAATAATTTGCCAGACATATGAATAATTTGAGGCTTGACTGTACATCCAGGTCACATAAAATTATACATTGCATATTAAAACAAAAGATCTAGTTGTTTTTATTTATCTGCATATTTTCATCACTTGGTGACGTGTGTGTAGGATCATTATATTTTACTTAAAAGGTTTGCCTCAATAGATTTATATGCACTATATGTACAACACATTTACACCACAAGTGAAGTTTTATAAACTAATTTCGAGAGGAGCACGTGATATGATTGAGCACGTCTGGCCACTCATCTTTAATCAGTAATAATCCAATCAGAGTGATCCTAGTCTACTATTAATGGATCATTTTCTCCCTACTGTTTCTATCTTCGTTTGGAAGAATCCCCCCTTCCACCCCATCTCCTCCTTTTCCTCCCTTTTCTAAAGGGGGAGCTCTCGAGACCTACCTGATCTCGGATCTTCTGATATGCTTATCGACCGGGCGGGAGCCCTGGGCTCAAATATCTCCGAGCTCAGGGTTCTCTCCCGGGACAGCATGCCAAACCTGCTTTATACGCCAAGCATATCTAAGTGGGAACTCTTGAAAAAAAGGCTTTTCTAGCTTAAAGTTTTTAACATTTGATCCAAATGTCTAAAATTTCTTAAGTCAAAGGAATTTTCTAGACTACTGAAATTGTTTTATTTTCAGAAAAAAAACTAGTTCAAATTAAGTGTGTACTTATTAAACAAGCTAAGTAAACTGCCAGTGGGATAAGCAAAACAATTTAAAACAAGTTTATTTTTTCATTCCACTGGCAGTTAATTTTTGCTTGTTTAACTAAAAAACGTATAATTTTTACTTGACTAGAAAAATGCTTCTTAGTTGAAGATTTTTTTTAATATATATATATATTTGGACTAGAAAACTGTAGCTAACACCTTATATATGAGCAATATCACATGAGTAGCAGTGTGATATGGCTGTATTGCACTGCTACGAGTGTGATATTGCATTTATACAACAGTTCAATGGCATAATCATGTATATAAAAAGAAAATCAAACACAGAAAGTCTCAAAAATTTTAGGAGGAACTACTTTCTTCCACCACTCATTCACATCTGCAGCTGACTTTCAGAACAGCAGAAACCGTTGCCAGTTCACAAACGTCACTTTAGAGCTAGTATCTGAATGATTATCTAGCGTAATGCCTTAAGGCCTTAAGTGATAACAAAACAGGTGATTTTGCTCACATTTTAAGATTATAAGGCTGAACGGCATGAAATGCCATCAGTCTACAGAGATTTCCCAGTATTTTTCTGTTGCAATCGGGAGATCACAATAATTAACCCCAAAAAAGCCAAAAGCAAAGCAAACACTTGCAGATTACTATAGTATAAATACAGCACTACAAAATACAAAAGAGAGAGATTGGTTTAGATAGTCATTTACCTGATTTATAATGATTTGATCAGCTGTAGTTTGAAATATGAAAAGAAAATACTGAGTTTTTCTCCCCTAAGCACTCATTATGCTGTCTCTGTCACCATCTTGTGGATGGACAACACCAGCCATCTTTGCTCTGTTCAGTATGACAGGCTGATGGCCGCCGATGGGCTGAATCTCCAAAATTATAAATATTTAAAATAGGCACTATCATTATAAATAAACTTCATAGTTGCAATCTAAACAACTACATTCTCGACTGAAAAGCCTCAAAAGTACATATATATACATATACATATACACATACACACAGAGTGGGTGACAGTTCAAAATGATCATTACTACCATGCGTGGCACCAAATGTTTTTAGGTGTTACAGCAGTTTGGTGAGATCTGCCCCAATGCTGCCTCCTCTGCTCATTATTTTACAGTGTTGGCACTTATTCCCAAATTGTCTTTAGCAAGTCTCACTGTGCTATCCCACACAAAAGGCCAACATTAGGAAGGAACCAGCACAGCGCATGACTTGCAACTGTTTTTCTTTGTTCATTCAAACGACAAGAGCAAATTTATTCTGCACCGTGGGCAAGAAAAATGCCAGGAATGCCGTGTATAATACAGCCGTCCATTTAACAGCTTTGTCTCATTCTCACTGGAAGCAGCATCTTTTCTATGCTTTTTGGTGCAGCTGCAATGAATGATCCTAAAAGAAGGCGTCCCGACCTATACAAATATATCAATAGAGTCAACAGTCAGTGCTGTAGGCCTGTGTACTGGAGCTCATTCAAGGTTTTCAATGCTTCTAATGGACACAGACTCGTTTTGTTTTCTGCTGTAAGTCATGTGAAGCCTGAGGGGTCATTGGTTTGGTTCTGCTCCTCCCAAAACTGGCGCTCTGCTTGTTTAATCTGCTGGAGAAAGAATAGCAAAAGCTGATGGCATGACGCTGCAGCGCCTCCATGTGGCTGGAAAAGAAAGGGGCAAAATACTGTACAATTCTGAAACACTTGACAAGTGAAATTTACATTTCCAAATGATTCACTTTTGGATATTTGTTTTACCCCATGAATTAATTTATTCATTCATTCATTTTCTTTTCGGCTCAGTCACTTTGTTAATCTGGGGTCGTCACAACGGCATGAACCGCCAACTTATCCAACATATGTTTTTTGCAGCAGATGCCCTTCCAGCTGCAACCCATCACTGGGAAACACCCATACACACTCATACACTATGGACGATCTAGCTTACCCAATTCACCTATAGCAAATTTCTTTGGACTGGTGGAAGTCAGTACAGAAATTCCACAAATTTTTAGCCCATCATTGAGTCTATTCATTCATCTATTCATGGTGTATAAATTTACACTACCTGACAAAAGTCTTGTTGTTGATCCTAGTTGTAAAAGCAACACATAATAACTTGACTTCTAGTTGATCATTTGGAAAAGTGGCAGAAGGTAGATTTTTCTGATGAGTTATCTGTTGAACTGCATCCCAATCATCACATACTGCAGAAGACCTATTGGAACTCGCATGGACCCAAGATTCTCACAAAAATCAGTCAAGTTTGGTGAAGGAAAACTCATGGTTTGGGGTTACATTCAGTATGAGGCCGTGCGAGAGATCTGCAGATTGGATGGCAACATCAACAGCCTGAGGTATCAAGACATTTGTGTTGCCCATTACATTACAAACCAAAGGAGAGGGCAAATTCTTCAGCAGGATAGCTTCTCCTTCTCATACTTCAGCCTCCACATCAAAGTTCCTGAAAGCAAAGAAGGTCAAGGTGCTCCAGGATTGGCCAGCCTAGTCACCAGACATGAACATTATTGAGCATGTCTGGGGTAAGATGGAGGAGGAGGCATTGAAGATGAAGCCAAAGTGTCGTGATGAACTCTGGGAGTCCTGCAAGAACGCTTTCTTTGCCATTTCAGATGACTTTATTAATAAGTGATTTGAGTCATTGCAGAGATGTATGGATGCAGTCCTCCAAGCTCATGATGGAGTCAGACACAATATTCATTCTTTTTCTACTGCACCATGACTTTATATTCTATACTGGACATTATTTCTGTTAAGTAACAAGACTTTTGTCTAAGCAAAGTCAGACCTTACTGTCCTAATTAAATCATTAAAAATTATGATGATCATATTTTGTTTTGGTCAAATAAGCGTAATCTAGAGGCCTTTGCCTTTCATAGGCCACTTCTGATACCAAATGATCAGCTAGAAGTCAAATTATTATTTGTTGTTCCTAAAACTAGGATAGGTGACAAGACTTTTGTCAGGTAGTGTTTATTTATTTAGTTTTTAAATTAATTTCAGTAATATTATTGACTAATATGAAAATGTTCTTATGATTTATTTACAATACAGTTTGTAAAGTAATATTTTAAAGTAATATTTTCTGCCTTTTAATAGATATATTATATAAGAGACTTGCTTTGTTTACCAAATAAGTGAATCTAATTTGATTTGCATTGTAAATATTTAATAAAAATTAAAAAGCTATTATTATTTATTTTAAATATAAATTTTTTTAGTTGTGATACTACCAAAATCATTCTGCATAAATCCGCAGATTTGGCAAAAATGTCCGCAGATTCCGTCTGGCCCTATACTGTACCTAATAAATCATAATAAATTAGTAATTTTCATGTAGTCTTCATTTTTTTTCATAGCTGTAACGACACAAACATAAAGATTTCTTGTTCTCTGCAGGATCTTTAACATCGGCAACGGCAAACAGAAGAAGGTTTACAAGGGATCCCAAGGGGAGGACGGGACCGTTATCAAGGTAAACAGACCTTGAATTACTTCAGACACTGCTTTGAACGTCAGTCACACAGGTATTGATCCATGTGAATGTGGATTATCAGGTTCAGACAGATCCATCTGGCCTCTATGTTGCCACGAGCTGCTCAGACAAAAACATCAGCATCTTCGACTTCTACACTGGAGAATGTGTGGCCACCATGTTCGGCCACTCTGGTGAGATCCTGTAAAAGATCGAAATGCTCCATCTTGTATAAGAAAAACTCCACAAATTAAATCTAAATTAAGTACAAATTAAAGTGTTTTTTTGTCCACTTTTAGAGGTTGTAACAGGAATGAAGTTTACTAATGACTGCAGACATCTGATAACTGTGTCTGGAGACAGGTGGGTGTTTGCAAATCACATTTGTCAGTTGAAGAATCAATTATTGTTTTTTGTCAATTATTTTTATCTTTCGGTCACCATATCTCAATGTTAAATATGTCTGTGTTGTGTGTGTTTAGTTGTATCTTTGTGTGGCGGCTCTCTCCTGAGTTGACCATCAATATGAGACAACGGCTCTCAGACCTGAAACAGAACAGCAGGCCTGTACAGAAGACTCCTCCAAACAAACAACACACACTTAGGTATGAAACCAGTCACACTCTTTACACAGCAAGCTTTGTGTGTGTCTTTTTGTGTGTGTGTTTAATTGAAGTCTAATAGATGTCTAAACATAGACATCTTGGTTAAAATGAGGCTACATTTGGGCTTTCAGTGAAAATCTTATAGAACAGTAGTTTAACAATAGACTAGTTGACAAATAAACAGGAATGAATGTGTACACATGTGCAGTCTAGTCTTTTTGATGACTACACTGTAAAAAACATCTGTTTTTTGTGTTTTCCATTTATTTATGTTTGTGAATCGCAATATGGGAGCTTCATCTCTGCTCTGTCGACTTTTAATGTTGAAAATTCAACTGTACCGTTTAACAAAGTGATTTCTATTGACATTTTCATTCATTCATTCATTCATTCATTTTCCTTCGGCTTGGTCTCTATTTCAGAGGTCATCACAGCAGAATCAACTATTCCAGCATATTTTTTTACGCAGCAGATGCCCTTCCAGCTGCAACCCAGTACTGAGAAACACCCATACACTCTCACATTAACACACTCATACACTACAGCCAATTTTGTTTATTCAATTCACCCTTAGCGCATGTCTTTGGACTGAGGGGGAAACTGGAGCACCCAGAGGAAACCCACGTGAACACGGGGAGAACATGCAAACTCCACAGAGAAGTGTCAACGAGCCCAGTTGGGACTCGAACCAGCAACCTTTTTGCTGTGAGGCGACAGTGCTAACCACTGAGCCACCGTGCTGGCCGATTATAGTATAACAGAAAATGTACTGGCAGCTTATTACAAGGTTTTTGTAGCATAATATACAACACCAGCCCAGACAATATATTACTTTAAACCAGAGATGCCCAAACTAGGGCCTGTGTGGCAAATTTGGCCCACTGTAACCTTCGATTTGGCCCGCCAACCAAGAGAGGGACAAATTATGGGGAAAGTTGGGGCAAATCCCTCAAACAGAGATTGTCATTTCTAATTTAACATAACCTTTTGTTTGTTACACTGTAAAACCCAACAGTCAACTTTATTAAATAAAACGAGTGCAGTTAACTCAAAATTTACTGAAAGTTAATTCTACTCATTTAAAAGAGTTTTGAACTCCGTGTTGAAGGTTATCCTCAAATGGTTTGAGTTGCCTTAACTTATTGAGTTTTACAGTACTCAGTTGGTTTGAGTTCTCTTCATTTATCTGGTTTCACTGTGCTCGAATTGCTTCGTTTACCCAAATAGATTAAGTTCACAGCACTCATTAGGATTAGTTTTTGAACTTAAATTGGTTTGTTGCAATCAGTTTTCTCAAACGGTTTGAGTTACCTTAACTTACTGGGTTTTACAGTGGAGTTAGTTTGTTTAATTGCTGAGCTACAAAATTGAATTAAATGTTTCAATTAAATGTGAATTAATCAGATTTTTTTAAAGGGCCATGAAACCTTAAAACCAGTGGTGTAGTCCTAAAAAAAAAAAGGGGGTGTACTATTCCACACCCAACCCGTCCATGCTGTATTATAATTTTACCTGAACGTTTCAGCGAGACATCATTCAGTTGACTTCGAAAAACAAATTAAGATGAGAAACATTTGGTATACAGTTAAAGGGGATGCGAATACACGTAAATTAGGGAAGCCTAATCAGCAAAACAAGTGAGTATACTGAGGGTATACACAATTATTGATCCTCAGAAGTCGTAATACCCAAACAGCTAGTGGAAAAAAGTAGGTATACTGAGTATACGTGTGTATAGCCCCGACTACACCACTGCCTAAAACATATGTTTTAGATGCTGACAGATATTTACGTGTGGCACGTTGCTAAAAGCGCTTTTAGGACACATATATTCCACTATCGAGTGAAATTTGATTATTTTTGTAAAAAACAAAACAAAAAAACATTGAACTCCATTGTGTTATAAAGGAGATTGCTTATGGTTTTATTGTAAGAAGTACATTATCAAATCTAAAAATCGTTTATAATGATTAATACGATTAAAGTATTTTTTCTATACATTTTAAATATGATTAAATTAGGAAGTTACCATGGCAACTTTAATGTAACACAGTTTGGTATATTTAGCTTCGGCCCACCACCCTCAGTCAAGTTTGGTTTTTGGCCCTTTGTAAGAAAACGTTTTGACACACCTAGTTTAAACTAATAAAATGTTCATAAAAGTCACTTTTTCGCAGGTTAAATGTTGTTGGAAGAAAGATCCGATAATGCCACTCAAAAGCATGAATAAATGGGGAAAATACAAATAAAAACAATACAGAAAACTGCTCATTTACGGATAGTTTTTACAGTGTACTCCCCTTTTGTCTTGGGTCAATCTTTGAAAAACATTTTTGATTAACTTGAAATGTTGACTACTGTGGTCTGGACTATTGTTAGACATATATTAAATTTTCACTGACAGCCCAAATTTTGCCCTGTTTTAGTCAAGACATCTATGTTTAGAAAAGAGATGACCAAACTCTGGCCATCCCATCTGAGAATAAAGGGAGAATGATGGGGATGGTTTAGAGATTTCAAATTTATTGTAACCTTCTATTTGTTTGTTTCATTGTTAAGCTACGAAAAGGCTAAATAAAATTAAATGTTTCAATTTCAATGCATACTGTCACTCGACTGATAGGGGACAATGCAGAGGCTTTGGTGAGCAAATCAAGTCAAAGGCAGATTCTGCTTAACCAGTGTATTCAGCATTGAACTCCACTGTGTTATAAATGTGATTGTTTATGTTTTTATTGCATTGTTATAATTAAAAAAGTTACACCGAATTCAAAAACTGATGTTTATTTATTTTGAAATATTATGAAATAAATTAGGAAATTACCCATGGTGACTTTAATGTAAAATAGTGCGGTATATTTGTCTTTGGCTCTCGGCTTTATATGAAAAAACTTTATTCACCCCTGGTTTAGACGTCCTTTTAGACTTCTTTTAAGAATGAAAAATGTCATCTAGACGTTTTTTTTTAAATGCAAAATTGTGTAGTGGGTAGTCAAATAGTGATTTTGTACTGTGCTTTTTTGGTTTGTGTCAGTACAAGGAAAGAAATCCACAGCGCTCCAGTCATTGGCACCATGTCGTCCGACAGTGACAAAGATGTGGAAGAGGAAGAAGGCATCGAGGAGGAAGATGAGATGTTCCCTCACTTATCATCAGGCAGCAGTGCTGGTGAGGACACAGGTAACACACTCATACTAAACCGGTTTGGCTTGTTATCTTATATACTTATTCAGCTCTTTTGGTTTGGGGTTGGCCACGTTGTGTTTTTTTATCGGGCGAGACTTTGTGCAAATGTTTATTTGAAGCTTTGTGAGCTGTTAACATTAACGCTTGTTTCTTGTTGAAAGGATCTTCTGAAGAAAAGCACAACACTCTCAACTCCCACATGAAGAAGGTAAGAACGATAATGTCACATCATTCTAGTTTTCATTTTCTCACGCAGCTGGTGCTTATTAAAGGGATAGTACAGCCCAAAAATTATTATTTATTCTCTTTCATGTGGTTTAAACGTTTCTTTCTTTGATTGAACACAAAAGAAGATATTTTGAAGAATGCTGGTTACTTGCACCTGTTGACTGCCTAAGTAGGAAAATAAATTACTATTGAAGTCAATGCACAGACTATAGAATACAAATGTTTCTCGTATAGTTTTGAATGAGGAAAAGTGTAACGGTCAATATGGCAAATGAGGCCCCGCCTTCTAGTACAGGAGCCAATCAGTGATCGCTATAGACTGAGGATTCTCCAGGGCAGGGGCTCAGACCAAACGTAAGTTTCTGCAGATTTTCTGGGATTCGAACGTTTGCAAATGAAATTAAACAGACAGTTGTGTGATTTTATTGGTGATAACTAATATTAAATTTAATTGTGAGCTTGGCAAGCAATTTTGGAGAATTTGATGTTTCCCCATTCTAACAGAATGCCCAAGAGGAGTTTTAAAGATGGCTGCAGAGTGAAATTACTTGCATTTTTACTATTATTATTATTATTATTATTAAAACCTTTATTTTACCAGGAAAGACACATTGAGATTAAAAATCACTTTTACAAGAGTGAACTGGCAAAGGTTAGGCAGTATACATGTCAGATGGGTCAAACAAAAAACAATGGACAGTTAACATGAATCACACATTGACAAACAAACCATTCAAAACATCTACAAGCCTGTGTTTAAATCACTGATACTCTTTTTAAAAGCATTTAGTGAAAACAATTCTTTAAACGGCAACTTTGTTTATAAATTATTCCATGCAAAAGATGCTGCGTATTTAAAATCCGTTTTCCCCATCTCAGTCTGCACTTTAGGAACAGACAGTACATAAATATCCTGTGACTGAAGGCCATACAGTAGCTAAGGACAGGTTAAAGGGGCATTAAAGGGACTTTGGTCAATGGGAGCCAGCTACTAGCATTTTTCTAAATATATATTTTTGTGTTTAAAAGTCCCATGAAATTAAATTAAAGTTTTTTAGATGCTAGTATCAGTATTGTTAGTTTTTAGGATATGTATAAGCTAGTGCGCACCTAAACAGTGACAAAATTTGCGTTTAGAAGATATCGTATAGTTTTGAATAGGGAAAAGTGTAACGGTCAATATGGCGAATGAAGCCCCGCCTTTTAGTAAAGGAGCCAATCAGTGATCGCTATAGACTGAGGATTCTCTGGGGGAGGAGCTCGGAGTTTCTGCAGATTTTGTGTGATTCAAACGTTAAGAAATAAACAGACAGTTGTTGCTTAATTTTATTGTTGATTCCTAATATGAAACTTAATCGTAAGCTTGGCAAGCATTTTTGGAGATTGATGTTTACCCATTCTAACATACTGCCCAAGAGGCGTTTCAAAGAGGCAGCTGAGTGAAATGACTTGCATTAAGGGGACTTTGGTCAATGGGAGCCAGCAACTAGCATTTAAAAAAAAAAAAATATTTGTATTTAAAGTCCCATGAAATTAAAATAAAGTTTTTTAGATGCTAGCAAAGAGCTTAGAATGACCAAGAGGCGACACTCAATAGAACGTTCCATTTTAACATCAGCGTCCAGCAACAGCTCCAGATTCCGCCATTTTGGAGTGAAAGCGGTCTGCCGTCCATTGGATCTTATTGCTGTCACGATGGCAAGCAGATGCTTTGTTTTTTATTTGTTTATTTAAAAAGCGCATTAAAGCTGTGATACAACCTGAAAGATGACAATACAACACTTACTATCACAATCATCAGCACTTTTAATAGTTTATTTTACAGACTTATAACATGCTGTTGTTCTATTGGAACTTTCATTCCAAAATGGCCGCCACACCATCTAGTGGCTGTTTCCCAAATCGCACTAGAGTGTCGCCTCTTGGTGATTCTATGCTCTTTGATTCTAGAATCAGTATTGTTCATTTTTAGGATATCTATAAACTAGTGTGCACCAAACAGTGACAACATTTGGTTTTGTTTAGGAGATATAAAACTGATGTAAACATGTAAAGCTTGTAGTTTGTCACTTCCACCTAAATGGATCAACGGTTTTATTCCCATCACTTCAGTTTCTCATCAAATCTTGACCAATCAAATGCTCTCTAGTATCTGACATGCCCAGCCGCCTTCAAGACGCTTCTCATTTGATGCGCTTGAACTTAACCATTCTGTGGCAGAGTGGTGATAAAACAAAATGCCATTGGCTGTTTTTTTAAAGTGGGGAGTAGCTACTCTATGCCCTTCATGTTTCGGTTGAGATTACGTCAAACATCAAATAAAATTGTGCATTTCAAAGCACTTCACGGGACCTTTAACAGAAGAATGAAACTAAAATAGGTTTTTAAATAAGTCAAGAGTAAGTATCTGATGACAGAATTTTCATTTTTCTGTTTCTCAGCAATCTAGCAGCTCTGAACATGAGAGTTCAGGTTCACGGCCGAGACGGCGCTGGTCCAGGAGAATGGGCAGTATCGATCTAAAGGTCAAATCCATGTTGGACCTAAGGCAGCTGGAGTCTTTCGCCATGCCCCTGTTCCCAAGCAAATCCCATGATGCTCCAAAAGACCCTCCAGCACCTAAGAATCAAGATCTCGGCAGCACCATCAGTTTGCAGACCCTCGCTGCATGGGTGAGACACAGACGTCTTCAGACAGTAACTATTGTGACAACTAATGTAACTGTTGTGACAACATTTTATTGATCCTCCATAAAATGTAAAAAGCATGGTGCTATAATAATAAACCGGCATGCAATAAAGTGGAAACTTCTCATGTGACATTTTGTCTCTTTTTGTCTCTTTCCTGTAGATGCCTGAAGAGAATGGACAAACACGTCCTCATTACATCCAGCTGCCTCCTCAAACCCCAGAGACAGAGGTGCTGTATCCTGAAGGATGTGAAGACCAAAGCAGTCTTGCCGGCAGGTGGGTTTCATTAGAAAACCATACTCCACCCAAATAATTATATTTACTCACTCTTGTGTGGCTTCAAAACTCTCTAAATGACTTTCTTCTGTGAAATACAATGATACTTTAAGGAAAATTGGGAACCACTACATTTCTCAAAGGAACAGTCCACTTAAAAAAGGCTCAGTTTACAACTCTCCCCTAGTGTTAAACAGTAGTTTTACATTTTTTGATTTCATTCAGCCAATCTCTGAGTTTGGCAGGAGCACTTTTAGCTTAGCTTAGCATAAATCATTGAATCAGATTAGACCATTAGCATCTCTCAAAATTGACTAAAGATTTTCAATAATTTTCCTATTAAAAAAAATAATTAATTGAATTACACACCCAACCACGTGATCCATATCACAAAACGTTGGATTTGCTCTTCAGTGTTTGGGCTTTCAGCAGTGACATTTACATTACACTGAACTCAACTAAGCTGAACTTCAACTCTGAAAACCGGACTGAAGCAGTATTAATTTACTAGACCTTCTTCGATGTTAAGCTGCTTTGATGCAATCTACATTGTAAAAGAGCTATAGAAATAAAAAATAAAAAATGAAATTAAAGCTTGACTCTTCTGTAGTTAAAAATTAAAAAGTTTGCATTTTCTAGACCAGAGGTGCTCAACCCTGTTTCTGGAGATCTACTTTCCTACAGAGTTCAGCTCCAACCCTGATCAAACACACCTGAACCAATGAATTAGGACCTGAACAGCACTTGATAATTACATAAAGGTGTGTTTGATAAGGGTTGCAACTGAAATCTGCAGGAAGGTAGATCTCCAAGAACAGGGTTGAGCACCCCTGTTCTAGACCAATATGGCTAAGAGCTACGTATACTCTCATTCTGGCAAAATGATCAAGTGACTTTGCAGCCTTATTGCTGTAGCAACTTTTCATATTCCGTCAGTCTTGGTAGACGATTTAACAACAGAAGTATTAAGCTTTACGTAGGAAAAATACTTATACATTTTTAGAAATTTGAACGAAATGCTAATGGTCTAATCCGATTCAATGATTTATGCTAAGCTAAGCTAAAAGCGCTCTTGCAAGATCGCCTGAATGCATTGAAAACATGGAAAATTCCCAGATAATTTGTTGAGTGTATACTGTAAATATACTGTATCTTCCATAGAACAATAAGTAATACAAGTTTAGAACTTTTGAATGAAACAAAACTAACATCCCATTATCTGTGGCGTTGCTATTGTGTTTTGTATTTGTACTATTATATCTGACTCTGTCTAGCTTATAACACACTCACGCATGTTTTTTTGTTAATATTTTGGGAGAAGTAAAATGTACATATGTGGTTTCAACAACATGATCCATTTAGACTTGCCCAATCTTGCCTAAGTTCTTTTAAAATGCAAGTAAGTAATACAAGTTTAGAACTTTGGTGAGCATATGATGACACATTTGTCATTTTTGTGTGGAGTGTCCTTTAATTGTGTAATTATAATTCATAAGATGATCTAAAACACCCTCAAATATCTGTTCAATCTCTCTTTTTTTGCATGTGTGTAGTGAGTATCAGGTGAAAAAGTTACCTCATGGAGTGAGATGCTCTAAAGTGAACTCCTGTCCTGAGAAGCAGAGTCCAGACAGCGCCTGCTCTATGGAGTATTCCAGCAGCCGCCTGTCCAGCCCAGAACACCCTGGAGAAGGTAGATTTCTCCAAAACTAACAGACTCCAACCATCATTTTATAAAAGCATCATTTGCAATAGATTCTTAAGATGAAGATGTGTATATTTCTGTGTTATTATTATATATATGAGTAATATCACACGAGTAGCAGTGCGATATGACTGTATATCGGCACTGGTGGGAAGTGTGCGTTGGCTTGAGGCCGCAGTCCGAGTGCCTTAGTGCCCCCACCAGTGCTGATATACATCCATATTTGCACTAATACTCGTATGATATTGCGTTTATACAACTGTTCGACGGCATAATCGTGTGTATAAAAAAGCAGATCAAACACGGAAAGTCTCAAAAACCCTTTTGTATGAGGAACTACTTTCTTCCGCCACTCATACACATCTGCAGCTGACGTCAGAACAGCAGAAACTTGCTACTTCACAAACGTCACTTTAGAGCTAGTATCTGAATGATTCTCTAGCGTAATGTCTAAAGTGATGACAAAACAGTTGATTTTTGGCTATCGGCCAATCAGATTCAAGAACCAGACAGGACTGTTGTATAAATTTTTTATATTAAGCTGATACTTGAATAACAGTAAGTACATTAAATGCGAAATGCATAGTATCCTGCTAGTTTGGAACATATAGAATAATAATGAAATACATATATGTAAACAATCAAAACATTACATTTATCCCAACCCAAATCGACCCCACAGAAAAAAGAAAAAATGCTTTCAATCAGGACAGATTTGCAGGGGCACACGAAGATTTCCAATTTAGCAATATTTGCCTTCTGGCTAACAGTAAGGCAAAAGCAGTAATATTGTAATATATTATAAACCAAAAATTATAGCAATTATTGGACAGGGTTTGACAGAAATATTAAGAGCACTTGACAGTGTGTCAAAAAAGGAACTCCTTGTGTATGTTTCTATGCAGACTCTGAGCCTACCGAGCCGCTGAGTGTAGACGGAAACTCATCAGAACTGGATATGGAGGATCTGGATGAGGAAGAGGAAGACGGTTTGAGGAAGAATGATGGTCAGACTCCTGTACCTCAGACCCCAGACCAGGAGGCTTTTCTTAAGAGGCACTTTGCAAACCTGTCAGACCTCAACAACCCTGGTAGGGTGTTCGCAATGCATGTTCACAATTCGCTTTCCTTATGTATTATAATAAAGACTTCTCTTAATCTTTTTTTTTTCCTTTGGCAGCAAGTCCAACTAGAGTAACTCCAAATATTTCTGACAGCATGTCTTCAAAGTTCCTCTCGCAGAACTCTCCTAGCAGGTAAAATGGAGTCACTCTTTGACCAGATGACATTTGAGTATAAAATTGAGCAAAATAATCTGCCAATGGGGCTAGAAAAATCAACTTATTTCAAATCGAAAGCAAGATTGTTTTGCATACACTATTGGCAGATTATTTAGCTTGTTTTAAGGAAAAACTCACTTAAAGAGCCCCTATTATACATGAAATAGGGTCATATTTTGGTTGTACGGGTCTCCAACAACAGTCTAATATGCATGCAAGATCAAAAAACACTTTCATGGTCTTATAATCTGCATTTATTTTTACCGAATTATCCCAGCGACTCCCATATGAATCGTTCAGTGATTCATTTGTTCCCAACCCCCTCCTTTGCATGAGGCTAATCTGTGCTGATTGGACCGATGACAGCCTGCTGCTATTGGTCGAAACTGACAGCCTTAATCAACAATATAAAAGTAGTCACAGTGCATACACGCTTCATAGTGCATAGAACAAATGGCCGATGAAGTCTTTGTAAGCATGTAGTTTCCAGAAGCACTCGAACTGCTCAAGGCTGGGCCATAATGCTGAGGTTTAGTCTTTGGGTAGACTATCAATAATATCCATCTGCACAGTATGACTTCATTCGACCGGTGTGTGTGCGTGTGTGTGTGTGTGTGCGTGTGGCTTTTTTCTGGGTTAGTGGGCGGGGCCGCAGATTTCAAATCTCCTGGGTTTGCACGCACAACTACTTGTGTTTCATAGTTGCGTCATCACGAAACACCTAATGACTCGTTATCAAGACGACTCGTTTGAAGCACTATGAGTCGACTCTTTTATAGATGAATCAATAGTTTTAAACACTGTACACTTACAGATTTAAGCCTTAGCTGGATATTTCACTTCACTTAGAGCTGTGTTACACACTACATGGAAGGTCATTTTCAAAAACCCATAATATGGGCTCTTTAATTTTGACTCATTATTTCTGAAAACAAGACAATATATTTCCTTGTCTAGAAAATTCTTCCTGATTTCACTGATCAGAGAAAACATTAAATGACCAAGCCCTTGCAGTTGACCGTGCTTTCTTTCCTCACCAGAACTGCATTCCCATTCCCCTCAAACAAAAACAGTGACATTAAAACCGCCAGTGGAGTAGTACGGCCCCTCGTCTCAGAAGTGCGGCCCCTCATGGAGAATAAGAGTCCATTCAAACAGCAGGAATCCCAGAGCTCTGAGAGGTCATCATGTCAGCGTTTAATCCAGAAGAAACGCACACCTGTGATGGACTCCCGCAGACTAATCAGCCCTGTCGCTAAAGCGGCCGCAAATCACAACAGTTCTGCAGGCATGAGGAAAGCTCAGTCCATCCACAACATCTCCTCTGAAGGTAAAGCATCCATGAACTTGTAACTATCAGTGTTGAGGGTAACACATTACAAGTAACGTGAGTAGGGATGCAATGATTAACCGATTTCACTATTAACCGCTCTTTATTTTATCATTGTTAATTAATCGTAAAGGCTTCTCAACAGCGCGTTTCTGCACAGAACAAAGCTGCAGCAACTAAATGAAGTTATGCCAAATGTGCGCTAGTTTAAATTATAGAGAGGCTAATAAGCAAGCACACTGGATTAACTATGGCTGAGAGTATTAACTAAGGGCCAATCACAAATCGCATCGCATCGCATCTTTACCATGCACATTTTGGGAGTGATGCGAACGTGGATCGCACGCCAGGTGCACCTAGTTGAAAGAATGCCGCGAGCGCACCATGAGTCACATGACAAAAACTAGATCGATCAGCTTCATACTTTGTATGAAATAAGCACATTTCTACTCAAAAGAGCAAAAAATATCATATGAAAAATACCAAACAATTTTGGAATATAGTTGAACAAAAGCGCTTTTCAGGCAGAGGTTCAGCAGCCTTTGAATACATTTGTTAATATGTAGCTTAGATTTATATTAGACAAATACAATTTTTAAAATGTATTCTTATATATATATATATTTATATTTATTTATTTATTTATTCATTCATCATTTTGTAATTTTCAGTGTAAAATTATTGTATTTAAATGCCAAAAAACCTTTCACTAATTGTTAAGAGAAATGGACTATTGTTTGTTTTTATTATTATTTTGTGCTGTATTATTTAGTTACTGAGCAGCATTAAATAACACTTTAAAATATAAGGAGTTTTCATGTGATTTACTAAACTAGTAGTTTTGAAATTAATGAATGCATAATAGTCGTGATGTGACTGTCATTATTTCTATAATCGTACAACCAACTAAAGGCGAGTTAAGTAATAATATTCTAAGTATTAATGTATACTTGTATTAAGTAACAATATTCTAAGTATTAATGTATACTTGTATTAAGTAATAATATTCTAAGTATTAATGTATACTTGTATTAAGTAACAATATTCTAAGTATTAATGTATACTTGTATTAAGTAATAATATTCTAAGTATTAATGTATACTTGTATTAAGTAATAATATTCTAAGTATTAATGGATACTTGTATTAAGTAATAATATTCTAAGTATTAATGTATACTTGTATTAAGTAATAATATTCTAAGTATTAATGTATACTTGTATTAAGTAATAATATTCTAAGTATTAATGTATACTTGTATTAAGTAACAATATTCTAAGTATTAATGTATACTTGTATTAAGTAATAATATTCTAAGTATTAATGTATACTTGTATTAAGTAATAATATTCTAAGTATTAATGGATACTTGTATTAAGTAATAATATTCTAAGTATTAATGGATACTTGTATTAAGTAATAATATTCTAAGTATTAATGTATACTTGTATTAAGTAACAATATTCTAAGTATTAATGGATACTTGTATTAAGTAATAATATTCTAAGTATTAATGTATACTTGTATTAAGTAACAATATTCTAAGTATTAATGGATACTTGTATTAAGTAATAATATTCTAAGTATTAATGTATACTTGTATTAAGTAATAATATTCTAAGTATTAATGTATACTTGTATTAAGTAATAATATTCTAAGTATTAATGGATACTTGTATTAAGTAATAATATTCTAAGTATTAATGTATACTTGTATTAAGTAATAATATTCTAAGTATTAATGTATACTTGTATTAAGTAATAATATTCTAAGTATTAATGGATACTTGTATTAAGTAATAATATTCTAAGTATTAATGGATACTTGTATTAAGTAATATTATTCTAAGTATTAATGGATACTTGTATTAAGTAATAATATTCTAAGTATTAATGTATACTTGTATTAAGTAATAATATTCTAAGTATTAATGTATACTTGTATTAAGTAATATTATTCTAAGTATTAATGGATACTTGTATTAAGTAATAATATTCTAAGTATTAATGGATACTTGTATTAAGTAATAATATTCTAAGTATTAATGGATACTTGTATTAAGTAATAATATTCTAAGTATTAATGGATACTTGTATAAAGTAATAATGTTCTAAGTAATGAGTAAAGTAACAAAAATAAACTTCGAAATTATGTAATAATTGTTTAGTTTCTTTTTAAATAATGTAATTAAATAATGTTACTTTTTAGTTTAATTAATTAACCTTTAAAAAAAATAGGAATTGCTGAAGTAAAATTAACATAGTTACATTGAATCACGCACTCATTGTGAGAATTTGCTCCCCCGCGAGAACAGACAAAAATGAAGATGGCAGGCCAGAGCCTTAGATTACAGCAATGGAATTTGTCTCATTATTTTAAATGCATCAAAGAAAAAAGCAAATGGAGGTGAAGGTTATATAGTGCGTTTTTCATTGCAGAGCTCGTCTATTAAAAAAAAGAGGAAACAAACCCCCTGAAAGTTCTGAAAGACATCAAGCCTCAGCCAAGAAAGAGTAATGGAAAAGTAACTCAAAAGTAACAGAACGCATTACTTACCATAAAAAGTGGAACTAGTTACTTTTTTAATGAGTAACTCAGTATTTGGATTCATTTTTAAAACATTTTCAGTCATTTTTAAAACATTTTGGAGCACAAAAGAGTTCTTGGAGCTTCATATGGTTACAGTTGAACCATTAAAGTCACATGGATTATTTTGAGTGTTTTTGCTTACTTTTCTGGACTTTGAACGTCTTGTGATTGTTGCTGTCTGTGGAAGATGAGGGAGCTCTCAGATTTCATCTAAAATATCTTAATTTGTGTTTTAAAGATACGCGAATGTCTCGGGTGATTGAAACAACATTAGAACAATCAACTACAAATTGTACATTTTTGGGTGAATAAATACTTCAAGCATTATTTTCAAGTATTATAAGTATATATAAAAGTATCATAACTTTAATAATGCATTACTTACCATAAAAAGTAACTAAGTAACGCAACTAGTTACTTTTTAGGAGAGTAACTCAATATTGTAATTCAAAGTAACCTTCCTCAACACTGGTAACTATTGAATATGGTGATAGAGTAATTCACATTCAGTGTTTATGATACTGTTTTGTGTTAGTTGCACTAGTAGACCTAGCCTCTAAAGTATACAGAAAATAATATAGTGTTGTTTTTAAGAAAGGTTTTGATTCATAAATGTGTGTGGTGTAGGGATCAAGTAATACTTGAAGGATTAGTTCACCCAAAAATAAAAGGTCTGTTATTATTCACTCACACCCATGCTGTTTTAAAGCTCTGAGGCCTTTGTTCATCTTCAGAACACAAATGAAGATATTTGGGATGAACGACAATGACCAAGGACGAAACAAGACGCAAAACACTTTTACCAGTCCCGAAACAAATTTACAATTACAGATTCCTTAGGGAAAGGGAATGTACCACACAACGGAAGTGACGCGGAATATACCACACACCGGAAAATATCAGCTCATGTGCGACTTTGTAGACACAGGTTACCATGAGTCTACAACTATAAAAATGATGGTTTGACCAACTGCAATAAAACATATTTGAGCTATTCTGAGAAAATATCAGCGTGAGAGTGTGTAGAAACATGGAAACAATCAAAACACGGAATATGTTGACTGATAAAGATATCGAAACGGCCTTAACATGAAGACCTGAATAGCTCAGTTAGATAGGTCGATTGATGCTGGCACTGAACCATTTGACTTGGGTTCGAATCCCGTTGATGACATGTCAATTATTTATTTACATTAATTTTGGTTATAAATTGTTCTGCCACACAAATATTAGTAATCAATAATGTTTACACTGACACTGACACCAAGTATTAAGAATATTTATTTGGTATGGGCATGTTTTGTTGCTGTGAAAAAGTGAAGAACCTGCCAATCTGCAAACGTGAATAGTTTACATCTGGAAAAGGGCACCAGTTAACACGGACACCAGTTAAACCGTAACACCGGCTACATTCAATTTATTTTTAAGAGTCCTCAAACAGATGTTTACACCGGGTAGACTTGACATCATGTCCAGGATTACAGCGTACGAGTGGCCCTCGTTAAAATATTGAACACATTGATGCTGTATGTCTGGTGTTTCCATTTGGTCTGCGTCCTTTAGAAACTCCAAACACCGACCACACGCAAAGCAAAATCGCGTTATGCTGCTCATATGTTTGTCACAAAACGGGCAAAACAACTCTGGACAGCAGTCCATGTTCGTTCACCATAAACTTTATTTACATCATGTACTCCACAGCAGGAATTTAATGTGCTCACCACCAACGGCAACACTTTTCCCCGCGTCAGTCCCGGTGTGTGGTACATTCCGAGCCACTTCTGGTGTGTGGTACATTCCTTTTCCGTAAAGAATCTGTAATTGTAAATTTGTTTCTGGACTGGTAAAAGTGTTTTGCGTCTTGTTAATTTTTTCTAAAATGTAAATTTGTTTCGTCCTTGGTAAAATAGTTTTTCCTACGTAAATGTGACTTATGATAGGTAAAAATGTTTTTCAAAATGTAAATTTGTCTCGAGCTTTGTAAAAGTGTTTCGCACTTTGTAATGTTGTTTTGCACTTCCCGACCACCGTCGATAAGGGAGACATTGGTGAATAAAGTCATTTAAATGTTTTTTTTTTTTTTGGCGCACAAAAGTGTTCTTGGAGCTTCATATGATTACAGTTGAACCACTAAAGTCACATAGATTATTTTGAAAGTCTTTTTGGTTACTCTTCTGGATGTCTTGTGATTGTTGCTGTCTATGGAGGATGAGGGAGCTCTCGGATTTCATCTAAAATATCTTAATTTGTCTTGTGATGATGAGCGAATCTCTCAGGTGATTGAAACGACATGAGAGTAATTAATAACAGAACTTTCATTTTTGGCTGAAATAGATTTTTAGCCTGATTTGTTTGTTCTGCGAAAATTACATGCAGTTTCAGAAAATCTGTAGTGTATAAGGTACACAGACTCACACTTTAGTGTATTATACATACTCCGCTTTTCCCTGCTACTATTTACAAAGTCAGCCCGTGAGTGATGTAAAGTAAAAAAATTGTAATGTTTTCCAACATTATGTTGCTTCGGTGCCTTTTCTCTGTAGTAAAAATTAACTACATGTATTTGCTAAAGCTAAAAATAACTCGAAGGCTCTTTGTTTCACAACAGTTTTCTCCCTCTTCTTAACAGCTGATGCGGTTCAGACATCCAGTCTTCCTTCTAAGGAAGTTCATCCACAGCCCCAAGCCTCTGAAAGACCACGGCGTTCCCTTCCCACCGTCCCGCTCATCAGCCCCACGTCTGCCCTGCAGAGGGACAACACCACCACACCTACCAAGTTAAAGGCACGTTCCTACATGAGTCCCACCACTAGCTCGATGGCCAAGATCTCCCGCTCTGCTTCTATGGGCGACAACTTGAATGTTGTAGAAATAGGAGAAGACACAGGATCTTCAGACCGGGGTTCTTGTTCGGACTCTTCCAACTCCCGAAGCTCCTCACAGAGCAAGCCAACCACTCCTGTTACCCAGCAGGTCCCTTGCCCTAATACTTCAACCTCTCCATTTCCAGGCCCCTACACTCCTCATGCGGCAGTCGTACCCACGCTGAGTGCTGGCTCTGGAAACTCTTCCTCTAAAGGTTTCCAGGTCAAACTGACTGGCAGTGCTCGACCCCTGCTCCATATAGACATACCCAATCCTCTTCCTGATAAACCCTTCTTATCTTCCCTCTCGCCAAGCAGCAAGAGCCCCAAGGTTGCACAAAAAGAGCCCTTAAGTAGAAACCCATCGATGACTCCTTCAGCAGTTCAGATTCCCAGCGGCATCATTCAGCCAGTCGCAGCTGTTCATTTGAGCCCATCTGAAACCCCAGACCAGATTGAACTCAGTATGGTGCTTGTTCCCAGTCAGACTAAAAACTTAACAGATGTTGAACTTCAACCGGATGCAGAGCCAAATAATGAGGATACTTCTGAGGCGGAGTGCTCTCCCATGAGCCAGTGCAGTCTTCTTCAGTCTTCATCAGGAGCTCAACACTCAGGTTTGCCAGGACACCAGTCTTCCCTCACTCCATCTTCTGTTTTGCTACGTCTTGGGCTGTCTAAACACTTTTTTACCAAAGGGCTCTGGCCTCTCTCACCTTCCACGTCTTCCATCACTTCCTTCATCTCTTCTCCACCCTCTCCATCCATTAACCATTACCATCTGCAGGGTGAGGCATGCTCTTACTAACACTTTTACATTTGCCCTTTAAAGTGGTGGTGCTCAACAAGTTAAGGGACCAAGTTGGCATGCTTGCTAGTAATGTATGATCCTTAAAGGATCACCTGTAATGCAGTGTGAAAATGTACCGTATGCGCATACCACACTTAACATATGATGCTTTTCCACTGCATGGTATTGCTTGGGACCGCTCACTTTTGGCAGGTTTTCCAGTGTGTATGGTACCTATTACATGGTATTTTTCAGTACCACCTCATCAAATATTCCAGGTGAGCTGTACTGATACTAAAATGTAACATGTAAACCATTCAGATTACTGATTGGCCAGTGAAAATTGCCATTACACGCTACACTGCTGCTAAGCAGTACTCATTGTGACACAAGAAACCAGTATCACCACAGCCAAAGTTGTGATCGCTGAATGATCAGGACTAAAAATGTCTATGTCGTAGTCAATAGACAAAATACAGACATTCCTTTTGTTAGTAGCTGAGTTGTAGATCTAGTAAAAAAAATTGATGGGGGGGGACACAAAATGAAAAAGTTTCTCCGAAATTGCTAAGCTCTTGGCTACCAGTAGCTACCACGGTTTGCGATGATGTCATGGCAGTAAAGGCAGCTTAACTTTGAAGCATCTCTATAGTCCCACTTATGTTGAAACAGTACTAAATTACAGTGGCAAGTGTGGAAACACCTGCTGCAGGTGAGCACTTGCATTGGTGAAATAATCAAATTTTGAGTATGGGTTACTACACTTGTCTATCACATCAATCACCCCATTTAATTAGGGCTAGACCTAAATTAATTGGACACACCTCGTATATCCATTTCTGCTTCTGGAGGACTGCATTTATCTAAGGCAGGGGTGGCCAATATTGGTCCTAGAGGGTTACTGTCATGCAGAGTTTCGTCCCATCCTTAATCAAACACACATGAAAAATATCAGCTATGTCAGGGTTGCTTGAAAATTACAAGCAAGCGTGTTAGGGCACACTCACACTATACTATCCAAACCGTGCCCAGGCGCGTTTCCTGGTTCGTTTGAGAAGTGTGAGCGCAGTTGGCCGGCCCTGACCCGGTTGGAAGAGGTGTGCCAGAGCCCGGTTCACTTGGGCTTTGGTGCGGTACGCTTGTAGTGTAAGTGCAAAGTGTGCCTGAGCCCAAAACTGAAGACGAGACATGACTTTTAAGGGACTTTTTCATTTGGATTTTAAGCATTCTTAATTTTCAATGAACGTGAACTGTCGTAGTTTATTAAAGACGCAAACCCCTCGCTGCACGTCAGCTGCACCTTCAGCAAACCTCCTAATACCTGCAGCACGAGGACTTTATGATTATTTATGAGCGTCAAAAGTGATTGATCTGTTTGGTGAATTATTTGACTGTGTGTCGACTAAACAACTAAAATGATATAACTAAAGAAATGATGTGCTGAGCGAGAGCACTTCTATTCTGTTAAAATGAACAGCGCATCATCAATGACGTAAGCTTGCCTTGGCTCGGATGCAATGTGAGTGCAGGCCGTCGAGGGAGAGGTGAGGGAGGACAAGCGTGCTTCAGCACAGTTCAAGACAACTGTATATAGTGGAAGTACACCCTTATGGCCCGTTTCCATTGAGGGTACGGTACGGTTCGGTTTGGTACGCTTTTATGGCCGTTTCCACTGTCAAAAAGCGTACCGAACCGAACCGTACCGTACCACTTTTTCGGCACCGTTTCGAAAGTGTACCAAACACGAGAAAGGGTACCAAAAGGCGGAGCCACACACGCAGCTGAACGCTATTGGTTTACAGTGAGGCGTCATTTGCTTACGCAACAAGCCAGAATGAAAACAAAAAACCCGCCATGTTTGAAATACACAGCCGAGAGATTATAGCGGAATTATAAATACATATAATAACGAGTCATGGTCGACCCGGGCTCAAACAAACCTTGTCGTCGTCTGGAAGAACAACCACAAAGCCAAGAAGAAGAGCAGATTTACCCTGTGCCCTGTAGTTTTTTCTGAGCCAGTCTGAGGCGCGAGCGGTTTCGCTTTCTTGCTAGCGCTCGCGCGCGTCTAACATTATATCTGAAATAACAAACTTCTTGAGCTGATGATAATAACCTGCGCTTGATTATTGACGTGCTTTTAAAACCCGATCCTGTCAGACACTGACAAACGCGAGAGTGAAGCGTGAAGAAACAAAGGAGAAGCCGGAAAAAAGGAGCACGTTATTTTTCAGCAAACATGAACAAAATGCCATGTATAACTAACTTATTATCTTCACATTTCGGACTAATAATAACGGGAATGACGGAATTACTCTCTAACAGAGGCTACATGTGCTGCTGAAGATTACAGACACAGATGAGAGGTTTTCACTGACTGTAGGCTATAATTTGTGTTGATTTTAAACCTAAATACGGGCGAAATGTCTGCTATATGTAGTTTTTCTGTAGTTGGTAACATATCGGAGACTGTAAGGGGCTGTATGTGTTTATATATGTTCATTTATTTAGTTATTTAATATAATTACAGACGATACAGTAGGCTGTTTCGCACTGTCTTTGATCTGCAGTTATAATCAACTCATGTTCATAGAAAGGTTAGTAATAAACATTTCTACACAAGTGTTTACATGTATAAAGCATCTGTTTTGTGAGAAGCACTTCTCATATGATATGTAAGTGACCCTTACAGCTTTATTGTAGACATTTCCTCGAGCTAGAATGACGTCGACTGAAACTTTCTGTCATACACCACGCCCACCAAAAGGGTACCCTTCTTAGTGGAAACGCAAGCCTGATAAAGGTGACCCGTACCAAACCGAACCGTACCGTACCGTACCAGTCAGTGGAAACGAGCCATTAGAGATGGAGTGAAACTCTAAAGCAGGGGTGCCCAACGTTGGTTAGTTTGTTTTGATCAGGGTTGGAGCTGAAGGTAGATCTCCAAGAACAGGATTGGTCACCCCTGTTCTAAAGGAATTTAACAGTGATCCAGGTCCATAGTTGCCCAGTCCTGCTTTGGAGATAAGCTGTAACCCAAGTTAAATAAACATGAAGGTTTATCAAGAAGGTTGACTTGTGTGAAATTTGGCCTAAATACTCACCGATCAGTCATTAAATTCTCATCCTGTAAAAGTATTTTTATGATCAATCATTGTCCTCAATTTTAATGGTTTGGGTTGCTGTTGGTTAGGAACAACACAAGATATCAATCCATGCAATACTTCTTTGAATCACTTTGTGTTGAGTACCACTGCTCAAAATCACCTTTGTCTAGTTTCAATTTTATTCTATGTCAAAATTGTACAGTTTTGTTTGGTAAAACACAGTATGACTCCTAACAGAGCTGCATTTCTTGTCTGCAGATACATCTCTCAGCGTGGATGCCTGTAGGGTGGTTGCCAATGAATTGCAGAACAGTTTTAAAAGAGCCTCCCACCTCTACAAAATGGTAGGTTATCATCTGGCCGCATTTGCATGTAATTGCAGAGCAGGGCTGCACTTCAGCCCACACGTCTGCCTAAACTGTTATGTGCGGGCGACTTGAATCTAACTTTGCATATGTGTTGTTGCTCCTGTAGCTAAGCAGTTCCACCGACTCCAGCGAGGAGCAGCAGGAAATGTCTCGAGTGCTGTCTGAAGCGTTCGAGGCCATGAGAGATGAGCTGAATTGTCTGCCACCATACACTCCGCCAAAATCGCCCAGTGCTAATGCTGTGCACACTTTAGCTAACAGCGAGCCAACACTGGGTGACGACAGGACACTAGCCCTTCTGGAGCAGTACTCCAAACTGCTGCTCAGCGCCGTAGAGAAGAGGATGGACAACAAAATCTGACCACTCCATACAGATACCAGGATATCAAGCCATTTTAGATAGCGAGGAGCTTTTAATAAAGAAATTAGAAAGAAATTCCACTATCCTACCTCCCTGTTTAGCATGCTACTATGGCAGCAACACGTCCCTCACTTTTTCCTCACCTCTTCGCAAAATTTCCTGCCCTGCTACTAGAAACGTCATGGTGACCTAGACGTCATCGAGGAAGAATTGGATATGTCCATTGACCGCATGGTACAGAAAAATGGATTCAACAGTCAGACGTTTTATATACACACACAATATTTTGATGTTGAAAACAGTAGTTGAGAGAAATCTCCAACAAACGTAATCTATTTGAACACTGGGTTTGATATTTTAAGACAACGATCAGCGCTCTCTTTCGAAGGGACAGGTATCCCTAGAAGTCTTATCAAGGTTTGTCACACTTTGACCTTTTATTATAGAATGATTTTTTATATATTGTATGTTGTGTTTGTGTTGATACTCTCAAGTTGAATTGGGACGTCGGGGGTGTGTATTTATTCTCATCTGATAGGTCAATGAGTCGCACAGAAGCTCTTCAAAGCGTGTTTGTTGTACAGTGTCAATCTTCTGATTCCCAGTAGTTTCGGTTGGGTGAAAAATCTGGGAGACTTTTTGAAGGATGAATTGGAATCGCTTTTATTTGCAGGACTTTTTCTTTTGTATGTACTTGAATGGTAACTGTCTCATGGATACGGGTGCCTTAATCATGACCAGCAATTTGTTTGAAGGAATAAATCTGGCGTTTGTAATTCAACCAAGCTATATAATCGAAACGACCAGTGATTTCTGGATGTTATAATTGATTCATTCCAGGTTGCAATTGGTGACTGCCATAAAAACACTGAATTGACACTAAAGGCTGATTGATGCCTCATTCACACTAGCAGTGACTTTGTAGCTGCCTGTCGCTCTGGGAGTGATCTGCCGCTAACGCAGGTCAGTGTAGGTCTATAGCACGGAGAATACAACCGGCCTCTGAGCGAGCTGAGAGGATTACGTAAGCTCCACTGGTGCTCCTATTGGTTGTCGCTCAAGAAAGTCACTCTTCATTTGCATAAAGTTGAAGGATTCTCAACTTTGTAGCATTGCTCAACACGCTCACCTGATCACCAGCGGTCGCTGTCGCTTATGTAGACAGAGGTTGCAGGAAGTCCCTCACTCTGTTGAAATGAACAGTCGCTTGTCACTTTGCTGCTATGAGTCGCTCGTAGTGTGAATGAGGCTTTATACTTCTGCGTCAAGCGCAGCCTTCACATGGTCGCAAAGCCCTCGCCGTGGCTGATGCCGACGCTGATGCGCACCTCTCAAAAAAATGTAACTACACATCTCAACGACGTGTAGCACAAACTCTGTGATTGGTCGGCTTGGTATCGATGATGAGTGTGGGCAGTGCTGAGATCTGCAAGCCCAAAGGAGCAAGTGCTTACAAGTGTGGAGTCTCGTGAAGGAGCTCCAGGTGGAAACTTTTGTTTTGTGTTTGCCTTATGATTTAAGTTGTTGCACGTCTGCCGGTTCCCATCTCCGAATAAACGAGTTTTAGCTACTTGCAGAGTATATAAAAAACAAAACACCCCCAAAGAAACTCAACACAGAAGAACATAAAAACCTACTGCCAGCTAGTGTTTTGGAGTTGTTATTGCAGAGCAACACAAACAGCGCACAGAAGTATAAAGGCTAGTTTACACTTCTGTGTTGAGTGATCGACGTGAACAAAGGTGCATGCTTTACGCACTGCCGTGCATTTATATTTCTGCATGCTGTTTGTGTTGCTCTGCAATAACATCTCCAAAACTCTAGCTGGCTGTAGGTTTTTATGTTCCGCTGTGTCGAGTTTCTTCGCTGGTGTTTTGTTTTTTCTGAATGCTACCTTAATGTACAAGTAGCTAAAACTTGCTCATTCAAAGGCAGGAACTGGCGGGCATGCAACAACTTTAATCATAAGGTAAACACAAAACAAATCTTTCCATCTGGAGCTCCTTCACGGGACTCGACACTTGTAAACACTCCAACAGGTTCGCTCGGCTCTCGGTCCCGCCTGCACTCATCACTGCTACAAAATTAAGCAATCACAGAGCTTAAGCTATGCGTCATTACAACGTGTAGTTACATTTTTTGAGAGGTGCGCGTCAGCGTCGGTGAGGGCTATGCGTCCGGCTCAGCCTTCGCGTGGTCATATCGCTCCCGCCGTGGCTGACGCGAACATGAACCTCTTAAACGACATGTAGCGCAAGCTCTGTGATTGGTCGGCTTGGTAGCTGTGATGAGTGTGGGTGGTGCTGAGAGCTGCAAGCCCAATGGAGCGAGTGTTTACAAGTGTGGAGTCCCGTGAAGGAGCTCCAGACGGAAACTTTTGTTTGTGTTTACCTTTAGGATCAAAGTTGTTGCACGTCTGCAGTTTCCTGCCTCTGAATAAGCGAGTTTTAGCTACTTGTACAATAAGCTAGCGTTCAGAAAAAACAAAACACCCGTGAAGAAACTCGACACAGAGGAACATAAAAACCTGCTGCCAGCTAGTGATTCGGAAGTGTTATTGCAGAGCAACACAAACAACACACAGAAGTATAAATGCACGACTATGCAGAAGGTAGGCACCGTAGGTTACAGTGATCACTCAACAAAGAAGTATAAACCAGCATTCAAATGCATGGCTATGCGCAAGGCAAGCGTCATGGGTCACACCGATCACTCGATGCAGAAGTATAAATCAGCCTTAAGAAAGATGATGCAATGGAAAAATGAAAAGAAAAGTTTCTTGAACTTCTGTGCACAAATTATGAGAAAAGTTTACATATTTTCCAGAGCTTTTGGTTTTGAAAACATCGTCTTTTTCAGAGTGCTTTCCAGTGATGACTTCTTAAAGGTTTGTTTTTATTGTTATGTCATTTACTCTAAAGCAAAAAAAAGGTCATTCTGTAATCCACAACCCATCTTGCTCCTTTCTGTTTACCGTAATTCTGTACAGCGAGACACTTGTTTGTCATTAAGCTTAAATCAACTGATGAATAATGTTAAATGTACTGTAACTTCCTATATAGATGGACCTGCACATATTTTCTAGTGTCCAGCTCTGCTACTGATGATCCCGAGCTGAAGCGAGGTGTACGCTGTACGAATTTGGGATATTAAACGAACCTTGAATTTTGATTCGATCGCATAGATCGGACATGCTGTTTGAAAAGGATAAATGTGAGAACGTGGCATGATTGATATTGTACGCTTTCAGTTGTCACCAAAGATCATACAGTTGATGTCATATAGTTGCCTTTTATACAGGGTCATACTGTAAGATCTGGCAAAATATGGATTATAAAATGGCACAGTGTACACCCAGCTTAAATCAACACTGCAACTAGTTCAGTCCAGCTGCAACTTGCCTGGTGCCTGAGATGCATAAATTATATTTACTGACTCGAATCTTGAATCTTTTGACGATTATTAGATTTATTAAAGGTGTAGTTCAGCCAGAAATTGAAGAAAAATGCCTCATTTATTTTCCCTCATGTGGTTTTAAACTGGTGGCATGGTGGCTCAGTGGTTAGCACTGTCACCTCACAGCAAGAAGGCCACTGGTTGGATTCCTAACTGGGCCAGTTGGCATTTCTGTGTGGAGTTTGCTCTCCGGGTGCTCCGGTTTCCCCCACAGTCCAAACACGTGCTGTAGGTGAATTAGATCAACTAAATTGGCCGTAGTGTATGGGCGTGTGTGTGAATGAGTGTTTCCCAGTACTGGGTTGCGGCTAAAAGGGCATCCGCTGTGTAAAACATATGCTGGAATAGTTGGCGGTTCATTCTGCTGTGGGGACCCCTGATAAATAAGGGACTAAGCCGAAGGAAAATGAATAGTTTTAAACCTCTGTTGAACACAAAAGAAGATATTTTGAAGAATGGTAGTTGATGGCACACATTGACCTCTATAGTATGGGGTAAAAATTACTATGGAAGTCAATGGGTGTGCACCAACATTTTTCAGAACATCATCTTTTGGGTTTACCAAGAAACTCAAATAGATTTATGAACAAATGCGTGAGTAAATGAGGGCAGAATTGACATTTTTGGGTGAAATATCCAAATATTAATATGTAAAATGTGCAATTACAATCAAATGCAAATATATACCACAATACTACTATACTCAATTTCACCAATGGCAGATTGCACTGGCAGTTTTGTAATAAAAGGAGTTTTGTGTATGCAGAAAAAGCTCTTATATGCCATCTCATATGAGATAAGTGCTATGGCTTTAAGTGAGACTGGAAATGCATGAGATGAAATCAGTTTATATATGCCCAAACAGACTTGCTTTATCTATCGAGTGGGCTTCAGTGATGTAGCAGAAATGAAACCGTACAGTAGGACTTTATCAGTAAGAGAATCAGCATGAATCCACATCATATGCATGCAGAACGGCAGAAATTAGAGATGGCTTTCTGAACTAGAATGCATGGTTGTATGCTTGACCAGCCCATCATGCAACTCTTCAGCTTTCAGCATTTTTTATTTTCTCTGTGGTCAGCGGCTTTGCTTTTTTTAAATGTAACTAATGGTCAATCGATCATGACGTAGTCTAGGATTACAGATGGACCAGTGGTTCCTCAGACTGTTTCTTTTTGGAAACTTTTGTCTCACCTTTTGCTCCAAACCGAAGTCAAGTGTTTCTATTCTCAGTGTTTCTACAAGCTATCATCTGAAATCTCTTTCTCAGAGAAGTCAAACAAATAAAAATGTATTTATTACATGATGAACTGCATTGTTTTTTTTATATCAGGGTCTCTGCAGGTTTCAAGTCAAATTTGAGACTTTTTTTTTAAAGACCATTATAAATTAAATTTCAGACTTGGGTTAAATGCTATTTTTTTTTGAATGGCTCAATCAGTTGAACAAAAGTTTATTCGGACATTTCTAAAACATAAAATCTTAGCGACGTATTTTAAATAATGTTAGGGTGAAAAACAAGCAAACCCTAGTTGTATATATACAGATTTTTTTCAACATAACTTTAAAGAGCCCCTATTATGGGTTTTTGAAAATGACCTTCCATGTAGTATAACACAGCATTACGTGAATAAAAACTAAATCTGAGAGAGTACCGTGTTTAAAACTATGGATTGTTTAACGAAATAGTGGAATTAATGAATTGTGTTGTGTTCGAATCTTTTGCCTGAATGCGTCGATACGGTACATCACCAAATATGTAGTGCCGGATCCGGTAAAACGTGAATGTGCCTTTCCCTTCAGACACTAAGCAGAGTGTGGGAGATCATGGGACTGATTATGACACGAAGATGACGATCACTGACAGATGGAGATTCGGCTGAGGGGAATAAAGGGTTAAAGTTCATTTTCACAACAATACCACAGTAAAGCCAACCTAGTGCTGTGTTTGTTCCTATCATTTTTTAGATTTTTAATACAATAACCTACGCTGCAACGCGGGATTCGCCGGCCGTTAGCTTTCAAAAGAAGGAGCAGCAGAGACTATTATGTATTGGACTTTGTCAGACTTTGACAGGGACTTTGTGAGTAACTGTTACAGTTCATCTTCCTCAGGATCATAACATGTAAGTGTCATTAAAATTGTTGCCTCGTTTTCTGTGGTTTGCAAAATATGTATTTAATAGTGTGTTATTTACTTGTAATCACTCTGCACGGCTTGTAATCACATATCTATAATAGATCAGTGTTTGTACTGTATCTCTCGGGTTAAATCTGTATGGGGCTGCTCATCTATTGCGTCCTAAACTAAGTTAAAAACGTGACGCGTGTTTCTTCCTTTACCGATTTAAATGCGTTTCTGAACTCGCGATCCTCTGCAGTTTGCCTTTGCTATGGCCACCATCAGCTGTTCCTACACACATATATCGCGGTCAATTTTCAAAATAGTTCAGCTTTTGCCCCTGTGTAGAATAATACTGAATGTGTGTTGTTGTTATTACTTGGGGTTAGGGTTAAGAGTAGAGTAATATGCTGGTGTTTATCTGCATTGCTTTATTGCATTCCTGCATTGGGCTCTCACATACTCTGTGTGCTACTTCATAACAGTGCTGGGCATTTCTCTCTGTCTCGCACTGAACCAGTAGACCAATTGCAACAGACTGGGTCATCGGACCAATCACAGCAGATTAGCCTCATGCAAAGGAGGGGTTTGGGAACAAATGAATCCCTGAACGAATCATACGGGAGTCGCTGGGATAATTAGGTAAAAATAGATGCAGATTAGAAGACAATAAAAGTGTTTTTTGACCTTGCATGCATATCAGCATGTTGTTGGAGACCCCCAAAACCAAAATATGACCTTTTATAATGCAAAATAGGGGCTCTTTAAAAGTTTTAAAAGCTATAATAAACTAGCCTGTGTGGTTTATAAATACAATATTATTGTAAGGATGACAATTTAACCTTATTTGTAAATACAGTCATAAATTAAAATGTAATAAACAAAAAAAAAAAGATTTCTTACTGGTGATTGGTTGGGTGTTGCCCCGATTGGGTGTAGCATTAGTTGCAAATGGTGAAATTAAGACCTCAAGATAACATCTCAATCAGCTGAAGACTTTTTAAGGCAAAAAACATACATTTGACATTTTTACACAGATTAGCAATATTTATTCCATATTGCTAAAAATGAAATTGCACAAGCCTCCATATGTAAAGCCAACAGCTGTTGATAATGGTTTATATCCACCAAATGTTCACCTTTGAGCTGAATGTATGATGTGATAAAAGCCTCAAAGTGATCCCGCAGCGTTTGTTAGAGACTCCACCAGCTGGAAGTAGTTATACTTAATATCATATTCCATGTCATACCAGAAATTCACTGCCAAGACAAAGAGAAAGATCATTTTGATTTGAGATCGATGAAGTGCATAAAACAATAAGGGTGCATGTCCACCGAAGCATTTTTTTTTTGCTCTGCAGAAATGTGAGATGAGCATTCTTTTCTGTTGTTAATGTAAACGTCAGGTTTTTAAAACACCGGCTCTGTAGCCACAAAGACTATTGAATACAGAAGACGTGTCACTCTTACAGTTTTGAACAGGGAAAAGTGTAACGGTCAATATGGCGAATGAAGCACCACCTTCTAGTACAGGACCCAATCAGCGATCGCTATAGACCAGACGTGAGTTTCTAAGATTTTATATGATTCTAACGTTTAGAAATGAAACTAAAGAGACAGTTGTTGTTTTATTTTATTAGTGATTCTTAATATGAAATTCAATCGTGAGCTTGGCAAGCAGTTTTGGAGAATTTGATTTTTCCGCATTGAAACAGAATGCCTAAGCATACAGGTGTTTCAAGATTGCCGTCGAGTGAAAATACTTGCCTTAAAGGGACTCTGGTAGCCAGCCGCTGGGTGTCCGTTTAAAAAAATGTGTTTACGTGTGTGTTTACAATAAACGTCAAGCTCAACATGTTTTTAAACGCATTGACAATAGGAAAAGCGCTCGCATTTCTGCAGTGGGAAAAAAACACTTAGGTGGACACGCACCCTTAAAGTACAGGTACTAGGACTGCACAATATATCATTTCAGCATGGATATCGCAATGTAATCATTCGCAATAGTCACATCACAGGATATGCAATGTCGAGTCTGATTATTGAGGCCTGTGACAGCATTCAGACGTAATAAATTGTACAGTTTTTAACTTTAATAACAAATAATTTTATTGATTTAATAATAAAACGAAGGCTACGACTATAAAAACGTAACACTATTTATTTGATTTGTATATTACTGTATTTATCCAACCCAATCTCATTGAAGATGCATACCCAGGTCTACATTTCTGGGGACAGCAACATACATAACCTTAGGTATATCTGCTCGCTGTTTTTGTTTGCAAATGCATAAGAGACTGCTGGGTAAACTTTTAGATGATCTCAAATTTCTTTTGCGCACCATCTTCTTATGTAAATCCACCAAAGGGCGCAATATACACAATATAAGCCAGTTTGCTGTCCACTGAACGACCCACCCACCCACACCGTTCCCTAAACCTAACCGAGTGTTTTCAAAGGCAATCTAGAAAAAGAAAAGCAGTTGCGGCGACGTGATTTCACTAAGTTTTCAGCCTGTTTATTTATTTATTTACTTTAATTCACTTTTTGCTTTTGTTTCACCTGGTTTTTGGAACCGTTCTTCGCCGGACTTGAATCCCCGTTGCCGCTGTCAACTCTGCTCCGGATCCCAAGTCCATCGGCATAAGTGGCGAGCTACTGGGCAAACTGCTAACACTGGTAAAGCCGTCGATACGAAGGTAAGCGGTCAAAGGTAGCTCGAAAAGAAACAGAAGCTGTAGGCGCATCATACAGCCACACACCGTTCGTTTTACAGACTAAATGCAGCCAGACGTATTTCGCGGCCTCCAGAAATGTAGACAGGGCTACTTATCAACATTGAGCCTGTTTTGTATTTATCTACCCAGGTAAAAGTGTAAAAATACTCGAGTAACAAAGATGTTTGAAAAAAAATGTGACTAAAAATTGTATTTGTTTTATCACAGGCTGAACTAAGTGAAATAAAATTAGAGGCATCTACAAAAATTAGATACTTTAGCAGACTTAGCAACTATACACTGCATAATCAAGGATGATACCAAATTTAATACCTAGCATTCAAGACTTTTTAATACTTTTTAAGGGTCTTAAATTTCTCTAAATTGATTTATAAACTTTTAATACTTTTTAAGACCCCACGGACACCCTGACGCATATTTAACCCTTTGTGAATTTTTGTCAACTTTAATTTATTCAAATTTTTGTGATTGTTTTGGCTGTGTTGATGCAAAATGTATACATTTAGGCCAAAAGGTGTATTCATAAACAAAATAAAAAATCATAATCAGAAATATTAACTGCAGAACAGAAATTGCTAACCTGCTATGCAGCCGTGAGACTGTTGCACATGATGGAACCAGAGTGAGGGCAGATACAACATCTCTCCTGCTTTAACAGTGCAGTGCAGAGCTTTGGCATGTCTGTAGGAGGGAAACCGCTCAAAATCTGGCTTCAGTGGGTCTAGGGGGATCCACGGCACCTGACAGACATGGTATTTATCAATAAAAGTTATACAACCATCACTAATTACCAATAAAACTAATTAAAAAAGACATTTTAATAACATTTACTTTGGGTGAGTTTTCTTCATCCACTATTTCAAAGGTGCCGTCGTCTTTCTGTCTGTATGTTGCTGGCTGGTAGAGCTCTATGAAGAGGACGACAATACAATTCCGTAAAGAGTCCTGAAGCCATTTCAATATTAAAAACTATTCAGTTTCAATAATTATAAGCAAAATAATATGATCACATTATACTGATGATAGAGAAAGGTCTTCTTACCATATGGTATGAAAGGTCTGTCAGTCGGAGGAAGTAAAATAAACTCTTTCTGTCCAGAAATCACACAATATAGGTTCTCATAATGATCTTTATGCACTGCAGATTTAAAAAATAATAATAATAATAAGTTCACTTAAATAAGTTCACTCAAATAAATGAATGAATGCATTTATATCCATTATATACACACATCGGCCACTTTATTAGGTACACCTGTCCAACTGCTCGTTAACGCAATTTCTAATCAGCCAATCACATGGCAGCAACACAATGCATTTAGGCATGTAGACATGGTGAAGACGATCTGCTGCAGTTCAAACTGAGCATCAGAATGGGGAAGAAAGGGGATTTAAGTGACTTTAAACATGGCATGGTTGTTGGTGCCAGATGGGCTGGTCTGATTATTTCATAAACTGCTGATCTACTGGGATTTTCATGCACATCCATCTCTAGGGTCCACAGAGAATGGGCCGAAAAAGAGAAAATATTCAGTGAGCGGCAGTTCTGTGGGCACAAATGCCTTGTTGATGGAGGAGAATGGTCAGACTGGTTCTGAAGGGCAACAGTAACTCAAATAACCACTTGTTACAACCGAGATCTGCAGAAGAGCAGGGATGTGGTGGAACGGGAGATTCGCATCACGGATGTGCAGCCGACAAATCTGCAGCAACTGCATGATGCTATCATGTCAATATGGACCAAAATCTCTGAGGAATTTTCCAGTGCCTTGTTGAATCTATGTCACAAAGGATTAAGGCTGTCCAACCAGGTACTAGTAAGGTGTACCTAATATAGTGGCCGGTGAGTAAAGCTAGTTATTGGTTCTCCTGTGAAAATTTCTAATGTTTCCCAAGTGCTGTTACATAGAGTGATTTTTTTTTTTTTTTTAGACATTATAATACAAATATAATTCTAATAATTAATTTCATTGTCTTTGACATGATGACAGAACATAATATTGTACTAGTTATTTTGCAAGATACTAATATTCAGCTTAAAGTGCAATTTAAAAGCTTAACTAGGTTAATTAGGGTAACTATGCAAGTCATTGGATAACAGTGGTTTGTTCTGTAGCCAACCAAAAGTAATAATTATTTAATAACATTGATCCTCTAATCTAATATGAAATACTGTGAAATTGTTCTTGCACCATTAAGTAGCACTTGGGAAATATCTGAAAAAGAATGAAAATTTCACAGGATTGCTAATAATTTTGTCTTCATCTCTATAATTGCATTTATTTATATCTTCTTGTTTTACAGACCAGACTGTTTTTAATCAGTTTTTTGGGGCATTTTTTGACAGGAGAACATTTTTTAATAATTCTATAAAATATATGAAGAGTTCAGATGCAAAAACCTCAAAGTGTCATCTGAAATTTTCTTCTAAAATTAGCATTTTTCTCAGGCTCTTGTCTTGATTCAGTAATTTTACTTTTATGGCAAAGAAATAGGTTATTTTCATCGCTTTTATCATGAAATATCTGAACATAAACATAAGAGGATGTGAAAAATGGAAATTCCAAATGACGAACCTTTTCATATATCCATATTCTAGACTATAAGGTATTTTATAGCTTGACAAAATGCTTTTTTCAGTTAATTAAGAATTAAATAAAATACATTTAGTATTTTAGTTTCTAGCAAACTTTAATACACTTTTTTTCTGAGGCTGAGAAGCACAGGCCTGAGATTTTCAGTATTTTATGTTATCCAACAAAGAAACTTACTTGATGTGACAGCACTTTCCTCCCCAAGCCAGAAATTCACAGCATCTGGAAGTTTTCCTGAACGAAAGACAGGCAAAAAATGTTCATCTCAGAATCCACCTCACACATTATTCATTCATTAATTTTCCTGCGGCTTCGTCCCTTATATATCAGGGGGTCATCACAGCGGAATGAACCGCCAGCTATTCTAGCATATGTTTTATGCAGCGGATGCCCTTCCAGCCGCAACCCAGTACTGAGAAACACCCATACACACTCATTCACTCACACACTACAGCCAATTTAGTTTATCTAATTCACCTATAGCGCATGTCTTTGGACTGTGGGGGAGACCACGGGGAGAACATGCAAACTCCACACAGAAATGCCAATTGGCCCAGCCGGGACTCAAACCAGCAACCTTCCTGCTGTGAGGTGACAGTGCTAACCACTGAGCCACCGTGCCACCCTCTCACACATTATTTTACCATAAATCAACACATCCAGAAGGAAACTATAGTTGTGTGGACAGACCCAGAGCTTCACTCATCCAGGGAATATGAGTCTGTACGTCTCCTGTCAGCTCCGGGATCTCATCCGTCAGATTTGAGCATTGTTTCTGAACGTAAAACACCCCACTCCTCTTCATCTTTCCCTCCACAATATCCAGCAGAGAGGAGAAGGTCATCTGACGCTCCTCTGGCATCACAAAGCGATTCCCGTTCACAGCATCTGCATATCCGTTTGGAGTCACGGCCACACTGATGACTTTGGAGCCCACTTTCTCTCTGCGCAAACACATCAGAACAATTAAACATAAGCATTTTTCAGGATTTATGTGAACTGGAAGCTGCAACAGTTTTTTTATATTGTGATGTAGTTCCTAGAGAAACTTATATTAATAATATTAAATGAGAAAACAATGGGCGTGGCTTGTTTGTTTCTTCTGCGAGCTGATTGGATGTAGTAAAGTAGGCATTTTATTCAGAAAGATCAGGAAAGGGGTTTGGGGAGAGTTACTACAACCTAACAGACTCCTCCTCCTCACCATTTCTGTTGTCAAAACTGACAGCTGGAGGGGTGTGGTTAAGTATGTTAGCCCCGCCCAATATACGTCAGACAGACGTAAGGCCCTATTATACACCCGATTCAATAAAACGCAAGATGTGTTTGGCGAGATGTGTTGCTTTTTTCAGACCAACGCAACCCTAATTTTCCCATTTTGAGCCACGTTGTTTAAATAGCAAATCCATTTGCGCCCCTTTGTGGGCTCATCCGCATTCCGGTCTAGAAAGGAGGTGTGTTAAGGCGCATTGTTGGCACGTTGCTATTTTGAGGAACTGAAACAGACTGTGCAATTGACCAGCTGAAAGCAGGTTTAAAGTCCAGCTCAGAGCACGTTAGTGGTGCACCTTAAATGTGTACCATTGCTGAATACACACAGGATGTACAGCAATGCGCAAATATCTTTACAAAAGAAAAAGAATTAAAGGATTAAAATATTACAAACATTATTATTTTCTACATAAATATAAAAACCACTGCCTCCATGCCTTCTTCATCTCGGGAGGCTTTTTCGGTTTATTCACAACAACTTGCTTTTGTATAATGTTATTATTAGTAGTAGTATTATTTTTTATGTGCATATTTATATTTGCTTTAACAAAAACAAGTTTAGATTTGTCCACCTGTCGGGTTTTGGATGATATGGGGCATAGGATGTGTGTTTGGATATAACTCATTATTATTATTGTTCATCTATTCGTTTGCTGGAAATTAAAACTGAATTTAGAAATAGTTTTGAAACAAACCTTTGTGCTTAACAAACAAAATTTAATATGTAGGTTAATGGATGTCTTCAGTTGAGTGTGTACAACACTGTTTCCATATCCACGAAAGTGAAAAGAAAGAGAAAGTAAAGAGGCCGAATGAAGGAGGCTCATTCTTTATCCTCGCACTGCAGATTTAACTTTAATTTCACGCTGCTGTTTAACTGTTTTCTCACTGGTGAAGCGTTCAGTTTTTTACATTTACAAAGTCTGCCATGTAAATAGCAAATGCACCATGACGTCACGTGACGCAACTGACTCTTAAAGGTAATGTGAGATGAGACTCTGATTGGTTTATTGCATGTTCTGCAAAACACACCCAGAACTCATTAAGAGAATAAGCACAACACTGTTAGATCATGCGCCGTGGCACAGAGCGGATTTTTCCATCCTTAAAATAGCAAAAGTGGATTCGGACGCACTCTTAATGCTTTTGCGCCATTCACTTTAGACTTTGCACCTAGATTGTTAAAATTAGAGCCTGTAATCTGATAATTTATCTGAAAGCAAACAGGAAGTGCATTTTCAGATTTTAATTTTGGATTACAAGACCAATCAATTTTTTTTTCTTAATGACATGCACAGATGAACTGTTCACCACATAACTAGCAATGTGAGCTAACAAAATCTTATGGTTAGTTTTGATTTCATGTGTACTTTAAAGTCCATGTGAAATCAAAACGTACGATGTCTACTTTGCTAGCCACACTGTTATTCTTAAGGTAAATAATTAATCTGTGCAAGTTAATCCACTGAATTTTTTTTGTTTGTTTTGGTAATCAAAAAATTTTGTAATTTGGTAATCTCCAAAATTGCTTCAGCGTTTGGAGTCGCGTTTTTTTTCAGATGATGTCAGTTTAACAACTTCAATCACAATATTCTTAACCATGCCCCTCTTACCGTTGGAATGGTGCGTGGAAAGAAAGCCCCGCCGCCTATTCAATATTCTGTTCCAGTTATAAATATTTCAACATACTGCAATAAAAGTCTCTGCAGCTTCTGGTTCACTCAGACTTTTTAACATGAGAGGCTGATCTGATCATCTGATTGGCTCACCGGAGATATGTGGGGTTCCATTTAGACAAAGCTGGCCAATCGCTGAAGGCGTTGCGAAGGATGCAAGGCTTGTTGGGGCCAATCCACTCGCGATAAAACTGAAGTGGAGAAAGAGGCTTGTCCAAGTACGGCACTGCATCATTGAGGTACAGCTCTGTGAGAGAGAACAAGACACCATTTTCTGGGTTGTGGCCTAAAAACATATTATGCACAAATGAAAACCTACTGCAATATTGTTTTTAGAGCAATCAGACATTTTATCTATTTAGTTGAAAAATTATTAGCCCCCCTTTGAGTTTCTTTTCTTTTTAAAATATTTCCCAAATGATGTTTAACAGAGCAAGGAAATTTTCACAGTATGTCTGATTTTTTAATTTTTAGTTTAGTTTTTAATTTTTTTAAACACCATTTTAAGGTCAAAATTATTGGCCCCTTTCAGCTAATTTTTTTGACTGTACACAGAACAAACCTTCATTATACAATAACTTGCATAATTACCCTAACCTGCCTAGTAAACCTAATTAACCTAGTTAAGTCTTTTAATGTCACTTTAAGCTGTATAGAAGTGTCTTGAAAAATATCTAGTCAAATAGTATTTACTGTCATCATGGCAAAAATAAAATAAATCAGTTATTAGAAATGAGTTATTAAAACTATTATGTTTAGAAATGTGTTGAAAAAATATTCTTTCCATTAAACAGAAATTGGGGGGAAAATAAACAGGAGGGCTATTAATTCTGACTTCAACTGTATCTGTCTGTTTATTGAAGCGTTATGTTTTATCAATTTTAAATGTGACTATTTTATAAAACATTTGCTTTGTCTTGCTGGAGTCATTAAGCTTAAACATAATTAGTCTAATTGAGATTTTAGTGTCATTAAGACATTATTGTTTTTTTATTAATAGTTTAAATTTATTATTATTTATATTTTCTTTTTTTACAATTTCATAAAGTTTTCTGTCATTTACAATTTAGTTTTAGTTAATTTAGTAATATATTTAATGATTACAAACTTTAATTCAGATGTGTAATTCAGACTGTGTAAATGTTCTGTTTTATCTAAATTATCTAACTTTTAAAAACTAATTTTGCACAAATGAAAATATTCTGCAATATATATAATTTTCTGAATAATTTTTTTCTTCTGAGATAGCTTTTATTGTTCTTAAGATAAAGTATGGCCCAGATATTTATGTGAGATTTAGCTATCACTTTCATTATACATTTTCTGGCAACATATATTTTGGTTTCCACACAGTGTACATTATGTAGATATTATCTATATAGATAATAGGTCTCAAATTCAATTCCTGGAGTGCCGAAGCTTTGCACAGTTTTGCTCCAACCCTGATCAAACAGAGCTGATGCAACTTATCAAGGAGTTCAAGACACTTTTAAGCAGCTCGATTATTTGAATCAGCTGTGTTTGATCAGATTTGGAGCTAAACTGTGCAGAGCTGCTGCCCTCCAGGAATTGAGTTTGAGACCTATGATATAGATATTATGTCTGTCTGTTTATTGTTATATTAAATTTTAAGATTTTATAGTATTTTATAAAATGCTTGTGTAAAGTCTTCATCTAGATTTTAACATCATGGAGATATTATGATTATTTCAGTTAATAGCTTGATTTTATTTTCCGTTTTCCATAAAAAAAAGATATATTTAAGGTTTTAATCATTTGGATATGAAGTCATTTTTATTTATCCGTTTATATAGTTTTTATTAATTTATGGTTCATTTATTATTTATGGTTATTATATATGGTTTAATTATTATTTATGGTATTATTTATGGTTTATTTGATTCATTTTCTTTTCGGCTTATGTTTTTTATGCAGTGGATGCCCTTCCAGCTGCAACCCATCACTGTGAAACATCCACACACACCCATTCACACACATACACTACGGACAATTTAGCTTATTCAATTCACCTATAGTGCATGTCTTTGGACTGTGGGGGAAACCGGAGCACCTGGAGGAAACCCACTCCACTACTTTATTTTTTCTTGTCTACTGGGATTAGGAAAATCAATCCTGTGATTCCTGTCCAATCAAATCGCATATAAAAGGTAAATCGCATCAAAATGAACTACCTCAAGACATGGGCGATTTATAATTGCAGCAAACTATTTGGAAGCATTAAAAGTGTCCAAGAAGATGTCTTTACACGCATTGACCCAGAGACTGTTTAGATGCATGTCACTGATGAGAAGATCACGGATGTTTACTGTATGATGACCGAAATGGCCTTAAACACCCAGAAGGCACAAGATGTCAACATGATGTCAGATTGGCATTGGACCCCAACATCATGGGGACGTTGCATTTTGTTTGGAAATGAAAATCTGGTTGACGTCAGAACTCAACGTCAGGCCGACGTCATTATCCAACCTAAAATCAACCAAATATCAACGTCTTATGATGTTACAGCTTGACGTTGTGTGGACATTACTACGATGACATCTATCAGATGTTGGATTTTGTTTGCCATACCTGAGAAATAGGTATTTGACATCAATATGGCGTTGGTTGAAGACGTTGGCTCGACGTTAGATTTTGGTCACTTTCTAACACCTAAAAACAACCAAATGTCAACGTCATTTGATGTTGTTATTGGTCATCAAAATAATGTTGTCCTTAGACGTCGACTAGACGTTGAATTTTGGTCACCTGACGTCACAACCTAAATCTAACCTAATATTAACGTCTTATGATGTTGTGTGCCTGCTGAGCAATAACTAAATGCACTACAGAATGTTACGTTTACACACATCCACAAATTACATGTAAATACATCAGCTTTTTACAGTGTAATACTCACTATTCTTGAGTACTTTTGAAAGGTCTACTTTACTCATACTTTGACTAATATTTACAACAGATACTTTTACTCTACTTGCACTACATTTTTAATAATGGTACTGGTAATGGTACTATTACTTAAGTATGATTTTCAGTACTCTTTCCACTACAGCTCATAGTTAGTTTTAGCTATTTTAATGCTCCCATTCGTCAGGAAATATATTATTTTGTTATTTTAATTGTGAGTTACATTTAATATATAATAATAAGGCAGACATTTAATTGTAAAATTCACCATGCGTTCAGTGTTACTGTATTTGACATAATTTGGTGCGTTTATTCTGTGTAATTTTTCAATTTGAATGTAAATTATATATCGTTCAGTATCTGTACGTTTGATTATGTATCATATATATAAACAAAAATGTGAAAACTCACCCCGAGCCTCTTTAGGGAAATCTCTCAAGCATTCTTTAACTTTATCCATAACCTTATCCACATGTTTCAATATATCAGTATCTGTTGATTTATCACAGGCCTCCGTCAGCTCAAAATACTTATAAAGTACTTCATTCCATACATGCCAAATTTATTAAATGCTAAAAAAAGACACTGAATTAATAATGTATTACTGAGAATTCATGCACTCCTCACACATGCTCGACTGTTTTGATTATTATGACAGTGGTTTTCCGCTCATGCGCAGAAGTGACCACGTGTTTTCAACGTTGTATCTGTCTCCCTCTGCAGATCGGAGACTGCATTGCAGGAGAATATATTTATTTTCTAAGTAATGTTGTGTTGTATTTGTTAGCGCGAACAAAGCTAAGCAATTAATATGTTTGTTGTTCAATTAAAGATATATTTATTTGAGCATATTAGACGTACATAACTATATTTTGATGGCATGATTTGTCACGCCTCTGTGGGCAGCTTCACACTTGATGCCAATTAGATTAGCACTCATCCACAGGTACAGCACTGCTACTATTGAGACTGGAGACTTTTTAATTTACTTTTAATTTATTTGGGCGTTTACTGTAAATTCGTCGGCTTTCAATGGACTGCAATGAACATGGATGAGGAGGCATCCCTCGAATGTTACTTTGACCAGACTATTGCTGTAAGTTGTCAAATGAAATGCTAAAAGTCTTGTGTTAGAGTCTTTGTTATGTTAGCTTAAAAAATAAAGACCGATATATTATTATTTTTATTAACACATGGTAGTTTTTGTAAATTATGTTTTCTGTTTAGAAAATTTTGAGTAGTTTTTTTTTATTAACATATTTATATATAGTTCTCATTCATATATAGTTTAGTTTTTGCTATTTTAGTACCTCAAGAAATGTTTACCTCAAGAAATGTTTACCTCAAGGATTTTTTTTTAATCATATATACACAATTTTTATATTTTTTATATTGTAATCAGTATATATACACAACTATAATGCACTCATGTCTATTATGATGCACATGTCATTGTAACACGGATTAAGTCAATTTAAATGAGAAATTAAGCATTTAAGATCTACAGAAAAGGAAATGCAAGAATGAGTTTTATGTGATACAATACAAAAAGTATTTAAAAAAAAATCTTATTTAAACATTAATTACTGTCAAGCATCAAAAGAAATGTCAATATTGCTGTAAAATGCCAGAAAAATGTCTGTTACATATATTTTAAAATACACGCTCTTTATGTAGTGATGAATATTCATACTTGTCATGCATGTTTCACTAATTTATTTATATGATTTGTCCTTATATCAATACATGTTTTGTTAAAGCAAATTAACTGAAGCGTTGTAAAATATACTTATTTCATTATTTTGAGGTGCAGTAAAACAGAAATTTAATTGTAAAATTCAACCATTCATTCAATGTTATTGTGTTTGTGAAATGACATAGTTTGGTCCATATTTTTCATACATTTTTTTCTATTTTATGTAAATGATATATCTTTAAATTATATAGTTTATATAAACTATATTTAAATATATATATATATATATATATATATATATATATATATATATATATATATATATATATATATATATATATACACACACACACACATGCAAGTAGAGTAAAAAGTAGACCTTTCAAAAGTACTCAAGAGTAGTGAGTATTACAATGTAAAAAGCTGATGCATTTATATGTTATTTGTACATGTGTGTGTAAATGTAACATTCTGTAGTGCTTTGAGTTATTGCCCGGCAGGCACACAATATCATAAGATGTTAATATTAGGTTAGATTTAGGTTGTGATGACAGGTGACCAAAATTCAATGTCTAACCAGCGCCTAAGGACAACGTTATTTTGACGTCCAATAATGACGTCAAATGAAATTATTTGGTCAATTTTAGGTTGTGTTAGAAAGTGACCAAACCCATTGCAGAGGCAACATCTTAAACCAACGTCATATTGATGTCGGATACTGACATTTATTAATCAGGTATGGCAAACCAAAATCCAATGTCTGATATACGTCATAGTGCTTATGTCCACACAACGTTAAGCTGTAACATGATTAGACGTTGATATTTGACTGGTTTTAGGTTGACCGTTGAACATTGACAACAGCCTGACGTTGGGTTCTGACGTAAACCCGATGTTCATTTCCAAAAAAAATGCAACGTCTCTATGACGTTAGGGTACAACGTCAATTTGACGTCATGTTGATGTCTTGTGCCTGCTGGCCTTTAAGGCCATTTCGGTTATCATACAGTAAACATCCATCATCTTCTCATCAGTGCATACTATGGGTCAATGCGTGTAAAGATTTTGGATGTCGTCTTGGGCACTTTTAATGCTTTCAAACAGTTTGCTGCAATTATAAAGCAGGCACACAACATGATAAGACGTTAATATTAGGTTAGATTTAGGTTGTGATGTCAGGTGACCAAAATTCAATGTCTAACCAGCGTCTAAGGACAACGTTATATTGACGTTTATATGACGTTTATATTTGGTCGATTTTAGGTTGTTAGAAAATGACCAAAATCCAAAATCGAGCTAACATCCTATTGACATCAAATACTGCCATTTATTCGTCAGGTATGGCAATCAAAATCCAATATACGTCATATAGTGGTAATGACTGTTTCCTATGACGCTCCAGAGACAGACGAGTCTTCGCTGAGGCCAGCTTCCAGCCTCCGCCACTGAGACTGCAGCTCTGCACAAGACGTTTGGCCAGCGGAGAAATTAAAATGGTCGTGCCCAACTGAGTCTGGTTTCTCTCAAGGTTTTTTTTTTTTCTTCACTTCCGCCTTTAGTGAAGTTTTTTTTCCCTCCCCGCTGTCGCCACTGGCTTGCATGGTTCAGGATCTGTAGAGCTGCGCATCGATGGATTTGCTCTTCAGTATTTGGACTCTCAGTAGTGATTATTAAACCACACTGAACTGAGCTAAACTGAACTGAACTTAAACACTACAAACTGAACTACACTGTTCCTATTTACTATGACCTTTTATGTGAAGCTGCTTTGACACAATCTACATTGTATAAGCGCTATACAAATAAAGGTGAATTGAATTGAATTGAATTGCCCACACAACTTCAAGCTGAAGAAATCCCAGGACTGATTTTTCTAAAATGTAGTGACTGCAGGTTGAAGTAGTTGAGTAAAAGTACTGATACAGCACTAAAAATTTAGTCAAGGGGAAGTAAAAGTAGACATTTATAAAACTACTTAGTAAATTACAATTTCAGAGAAAAACTACACAATTACAGTAATTTGAGTATTTGTAACTTGTTACTTTACACCAGTGTAAATAACTTGTATTGAATTGTAACTTTAACTTAATTTGATTGTAGTGTAATAATGTGCACTTTTTGTACAGCTGCTTTGAAACAATAATTATTGTAAAAAGCGCTATACAAATAATAATAATAATAATATTTTTAGTATATCAACACAACTGTAATGCCTATTATAAAGTTTATTATAAAGTACAAAGACATTAATATTTTCTTCTGCATTATTCTATATATTTTTTAAGGGCTCATCCGATTATATCTTTGAAGGAGATCTGGGTCTGCAGGGTTCAACTCCACAGCTCCAGGATTCCTCTTTTCTGTCCTCTTTAGCCTCTCAGGAACAAGATCTGACAGAGGACTTGGACCTGAGCTTCTTACCTGATGATCTGAGCACTCAGGATGAGCCGTCGCAGGTTGAGAAAGACCGCAAGAATGAAGACAGTGGCGTCTACACCGACTGCCTGCCGAGAGAGTCCACAGAGGCAGATATTGACACCAGTAATTCGGCCCAAAATACCTCACAGTTCAACCTCCCGATGACACCCATGACCCCGATGACACCCATGACCCCAGTGGCAGAGAGTTCAGGCATCATCCCGCAATTACAGTAAGTCATTTTAGACAGAGATTCATTTTAATTTTAACATGCTATTCCATCTGATAGAAGTCTACAACTTAATCTCAGATGTTAACACTCATGTTTATTGAAAGGGAAAGAAAAACCTATTTGTGACTTGTGTAAGAATATTTTGATGATAAAACATATTTTAATAGAAAGTTTTATTTTTAAAAGATATATTCAGGAAATATTTATTATAAAGATTTATTTAGGAAATATTTATTATAAAGATTATTTAGGAAATATTTATTATAAAGATTTATTCAGGAAATATTTATTATAAAGATTTATTTAGGAAATATTTATTATAAAGATTTATTCAGGAAATATTTATTATAAAGATTTATTTAGGAAATATTTATTATAAAGATTTATTCAGGAAATATTTATTATAAAGATTTATTTAGGAAATATTTATTATAAAGATTTATTCAGGAAATATTTATTATAAAGATTTATTTAGGAAATATTTATTATAAAGATTTATTCAGGAAATATTTATTATAAAGATTTATTTAGGAAATATTTATTATAAAGATTTATTCAGGAAATATTTATTATAAAGATTTATTCAGGAAATATTTATTATAAAGATTTATTTAGGAAATATTTATTATAAAGATTTATTCAGGAAATATTTATTATAAAGATTTATTTAGGAAATATTTATTATAAAGATTTATTTAGGAAATATTTATTATAAAGATTTATTTAGGAAATATTATTATAAAGATTTATTTAGGAAATATTATTATAAGATTTATTCAGGAAATATTTATTATAAAGATTTATTCAGGAAATATTTATTATAAAGATTTATTTAGGAAATATTTATTATAAAGATTTATTCAGGAAATATTTATTATAAAGATTTATTTAGGAAATATTTATTATAAAGATTTATTCAGGAAATATTTATTATAAAGATTTATTTAGGAAATATTTATTATAAAGATTTATTTAGGAAATATTTATTATAAAGATTTATTTAGGAAATATTTATTATAAAGATTTATTTAGGAAATATTTATTATAAAGATTTATTTAGGAAATATTTATTATAAAGATTTATTCAGGAAATATTTATTATAAAGATTTATTTAGGAAATATTTATTATAAAGATTTATTTAGGAAATATTTATTATAAAGATTTATTTAGGAAATATTTATTATAAAGATTATTCAGGAAATATTTATTATAAAGATTTATTTAGGAAATATTTATTATAAAGATTTATTCAGGAAATATTTATTATAAAGATTTATTCAGGAAATATTTATTATAAAGATTTATTCAGGAAATATTTATTATAAAGATTTATTCAGGAAATATTTATTATAAAGATTTATTTAGGAAATATTTATTATAAAGATTTATTTAGGAAATATTTATTATAAAGATTTATTCAGGAAATATTTATTATAAAGATTTATTCAGGAATATTTATTATAAAGATTTATTCAGGAAATATTTATTATAAAGATTTATTCAGGAAATATTTATTATAAAGATTTATTTAGGAAATATTTATTATAAAGATTTATTCAGGAAATATTTATTATAAAGATTTATTTAGGAAATATTTATTATAAAGATTTATTCAGGAAATATTTATTATAAAGATTTATTTAGGAAATATTTATTATAAAGATTTATTTAGGAAATATTTATTATAAAGATTTATTCAGGAAATATTTATTATAAAGATTTATTTAGGAAATATTTATTATAAAGATTTATTTAGGAAATATTTATTATAAAGATTTATTCAGGAAATATTTATTATAAAGATTTATTCAGGAAATATTTATTATAAAGATTTATTTAGGAAATATTTATTATAAAGATTTATTCAGGAAATATTTATTATAAAGATTTATTTAGGAAATATTTATTATAAAGATTTATTCAGGAAATATTTATTATAAAGATTTATTTAGGAAATATTTATTATAAAGATTTATTCAGGAAATATTTATTATAAAGATTTATTCAGGAAATATTTATTATAAAGATTTATTCAGGAAATATTTATTATAAAGATTTATTTAGGAAATATTTATTATAAAGATTTATTCAGGAAATATTTATTATAAAGATTTATTCAGGAAAAATTTATTATAAAGATTTATTCAGGAAATATTTATTATAAAGATTTATTTAGGAAATATTTATTATAAAGATTTATTCAGGAAAAATTTATTATAAAGATTTATTCAGGAAAAATTTATTATAAAGATTTATTCAGGAAATATTTTAAGGGGAATGTTTGAAAAGGAGGAATTCTGGAGGAATTTTAGAATATTTATCATTAATCAATGGGCAACACTGTGGCGCAGTGGGTAGCACTATCGTCTCACAGCAAGAAGGTCGCTGGTTCGAGTACCGACTGGGTCAGTTGGCATTCCTGTGTGGAGCTTGCATGTTCTCCCCGTGTTCGAGTTCTCCAGTTTACCTCACAGCCCAAAGACGTGTGCTGTAGGTGAATTGAGTAAGTTAAATTGTCCATAGTGTATGTGTGTATGTCCTGGTCCTCCTGGTTGGGGGTTGAGCGTTGGGCTAAGAACTCGCCTCATAAAAATTAGAAACACCAATATGGTGCGGCTAAATATCAACTTTGATATAAATGGCCCTGGGAGGAAGTAAGTATCATTAATCAAGCTCAAAGATTGTATATGACTCTTTTCAGTGTTGTTGTTATTTGTATGTTTTTTTAGTACAATGAATGTTTATTAAGAAAATGATTGTGTTATATATTGTATATTTAGTATAGGCTTTGCCATGAATATAGCCAATGCTGCTGATATGGCATTAAAACAAACAAACAAACAAATAAATAAATACAAATCTGAGATGTTACTATGATTTTGTAATGTAATTTACTTTTTTTATTACAATTTCTGTAAAGTGTCATTATTATTATTGATGGTTCCATTATAGCTTTAACTTTACAATGCACAAAACATTCTTTATTGGTGATCCAAGCATTGCGGGTGTATTTTGCATCTTCAAAATAAACGTTATATTATTTAGCAAAAGCAGAAACTTCATTAAAGCAGGTTTTTAATAACTGATGCTGGGCCAATTTGAATTACGATTAATCACATTCAAAATAAAAGTTTTGTTTTAACATAAGATAATTGTGTGTGTAAAATATATTTATTATCTATATGTGGTACATACACATAAAAACAAAATTATACAAAGCTGTTTTTTTACATGCGTGTATGTATATATACACACAGTCGAAGTCAGAATTATTAGCCCCCCTGTTTATTTTTTCACCCAATTTTTGTTTAATGGAGGGAAGATTTTTTTTCCCACACATTTCTAAACATATTAGTTTTAATAACTCATTTCTAATAACTGATTTATTTTATCTTTGCCATGATGACAGTAAATAATATTTGACTAGATATTTTTCAAAACACTTCTATACAGCTTAAAGTGACATTTGAAGGCCTAACTAGGTTAATTAGGTTAACTAGGCAGGTTAGGGTAATTAGGCAAGTTATTGTATTAACGATGGTTTGTTTTGTAGACAATAGAAAAAATGTAGCTTAAAGGGGCTAATAATTTTGACCTAAAAACTGCTTTTATTCTAGCCGAAATAAAATAAATAAGACTTTCTTTTCTTTCTTTGCTCTGTTAAACATCATTTGGGAAATACTTAAAAAGAAAACTAAAATGATAAGGGGGCTAATAATTCTTATAATTCTTATATATATATATGAAGGTAGGTAGGTAGGTAGATATACTGTTTTTAAAAGTATAAATGGATGTATTTATTAATGTATAGATGTTTAAGAATTTAATGCCATTATTTCACCAGATAACATTTTGTAAATTAGAAAATTTGATTCTTTTCTTAAAGAATTATGGGATTATTTGTAAATCACCAGCCACTGGATTCTTGTTTTTAGTATGTACTAGGCCGGCATAATATATCAGTTTAGCATGGATAACGCAATGTGAGCATCTGCAATAGTCACATCGCAAGATATGCAATGTTGAGTCTGAATTATCATTATTTCTAGTCCAAATATCTACATTTCAAAGCAAAAACAAGATTGTTTTACTTACCACAATGGCAGATCATTTTGCTTGTTTTAAGGAAGAACACAAGAACACTTTACATATTTCTATACACAACAATTTTTTAATTGATTGAAAAATTTGTAGATATTTGGACTAGAAATTAAACAAATTAAAGTAAAAGAAGCATTTTTTCCATTGTGATTATTAAATTTCTGTACCTGTAAAATATCATAATATTTATTGCAGAAAAATAAAATATTGCAATATTAGATGTTTTTCCAGTATCGTGCAGCCCTAGTGTGTAATGTATATCCGTCTACATTTCCATACCTTTTTATTTATTGTACACAGGAATATTGTGTCAACGGTGAATCTTGCTTGCCCTCTGGATCTCAAATCCATTGCACTTCAAGCTCGAAATGCTGAATATAACCCAAAGGTACTGTATACACCACTGTATTGCATTGTATTTACTTAAAGATGAAAACACACATTATGTAGTTTTCTTAAAGGGGTAGTTCACCCCAATATGAAAATTCCCTCAGCATTTACTTCCTCTCAGTGGTTCTAAACTTTTTATGAATTTCTTGCTTCTGTTCAACACAAATGAACATATTCTGAAGAATATTGGAGAAAAGCAGCCATTGACAATAAAATACTATGCAAGTGAATGGCTGTTTTATCCCCAGCATTCTTCCTTTGTGTTCAACAGAAGAAACTCATTCAGGTTTTGAACAAGTGAAAGGTGAGTAAATGATGACAGATTGTTCATTTTTGTGTGGACTGTCTCTTTAAAGGAATATCCTGTGTAAAATTATGTTATTGTTTACTTTATTGTTGACACACGCATAGTATTGGAAATCTTGTAAGCATTTCCAAACTGAAAAAAAAACTAATAATAACTTCAAACTTATGCTTATTCATAGCGTTTTGCTGCGGTTATAATGAGGATCCGTGAACCAAGAACTACTGCTCTGATTTTCAGCTCTGGAAAAATGGTCTGCACTGGAGCCAAGAGGTATGCATAATATACTGTATATTCACAACTCTAACTATGAAGCATTAAGGTACCACCATGACTGTAAAACATAAACATAGCTCAGAAATAGTCTTTTACCCTATATTTGCCTCTCCCTTTGTTTGTCTTTCTAAGCAGTGAAGAGCAATCTCGCCTCGCTGCAAGGAAATATGCTCGGGTGGTACAGAAACTTGGTTTTCCTGCCAAATTCCTCGACTTCAAAATCCAAAATATGGTTGGGAGTTGTGATGTCTGCTTTCCTATACGCTTGGAAGGCCTGGTCCTCACTCATCAGCAATTCAGCAGGTCTGGAGTTTGATGCTAATTGTATTAACTCTGTCTTTTAAAGGGAGCGTTCACCCAAAAATAAAAGTTCTGTCATCATTTACTTATTCTTTAGATGTTCCAAACCTGTTTGAATTTCTATCTTCATGTTGGACACAAAGGAAAATATTGTGAAGAATGTAGGTGAAAAACAGCCATTGATTTTTATAGTATCTTACTATGAATGTCAATGGCTACTTTTTTCCAAAACTCTTCAGAATATTTAGTCTTGTGTTTAACCGAGGAAAGTAAGTTTTAAACAACTTGAGTGTGAGTAAATGGTGTGAAAAAAGAAAGGAACTTAAAGGGACAGTTCACCCCCCCCCCCCCCCCCCCCCAAAAAAAAATCTGATGTAATTTCATTCACCCTCAACACACTGAAGGAGTAGGTGAAATTTGTTTTCTTCAGTCGAGTATTGAAGAATATTTTACATGTAACTATTGTTCTTGGTGATTCATAGTCTCATACCAACCTGTATCTTGAAATCTAAAACAACATGCAGTGTATACAGGTAGTAATAAAATTGATATTTTATGTGGCTCTTTGACAGCTGCACTGTGGTCTTATGAATTGGCCAGTGAAATGAAACATTAATTAAATTTACTGCATCATATTTAATCATCCTCAATGTATCTTCAAGATCCATGGGTATTAATTTAGTTTTGCCTATATATATATATATACACCACAGACACAGTTGAAGTCAGAATTATTAGCCCCCCTTTGAATTTTGTTTTTTTCTTTTTTAAATATTTCCCAAACTATGTTTAACAGAGCAAGATCATTTTCAAAGTATGTCTGATAATAATTTTTCTTCTGTAGAAGTCTTATTTGGTTTATTTCGGCTAGAATAAAAGCAGTTAAAAAAAATTTAAACACTGTTTTAAGGTGAAAATTATTAGCCCTTTTAAGCTATATTATTTTTCCATAGTCTATAACCATCATTATACAATAACTTGCCTAATTACTCTAACCTGCCTAGTTAACCTAATTAACCTAGTTAAGCCTTTAAACGTCACTTTAGGATGTATAGAAGTGTTTTGAAAAATATGTAGTCAAATATTATTGACTGTCATCATGGCAAAGATAAAATAAATCAGTTATTAGAAATGAGGTATTAAAACTATCATATTTAGAAATGTGCTGAAAAAAATCTCTTCATTAAACAAATTAGGGAAAAAATAAACAGGGTGGCTAATAATTCTGACTTTATATATGTGCGTGTGTGCGTGCGTGCGTGCGTGCGTCCGTGCGTGCGTGTGTGTGTATATATATATATATATATATATATATATATATATATATATATATATATATATATATATATATATATAAATATATAAATAAATAAGCCACATTTTTTGGGGGGGCTGAAATATTTCTTTAACCATTGTTAACCATTCTTATCTCCTCCAGCTATGAGCCCGAGTTGTTTCCAGGTTTGATATATCGCATGGTGAAACCACGTATTGTCCTGCTGATTTTTGTGTCTGGAAAAGTTGTGCTCACAGGTATTGTTTTATTCATCTTATAAACCTATTTGGCAGCAGCACATTTAAAGGGAGTGTTCACCCAAAATTAAACTTTCCTCACCATTTACACATACTTAAATGGTTTTGAACTTTATTGACTTTTTTTCTTCTGTTGAATGCAAAACAAGATAATTTGAAGAATGTGGGGGGAAAAACAGGCACTGACATCCAGAGTAGGAACTAAATACTATGGAAGTCAGTGGTTTTTTCCCACAACATTCTTCAAAATATCTTCCTTTGTGTTCAACAGAAGAAAGAAATTCAATCAGGTTTAGAACAGGTTGAGGGTGAGTTTTCATTTTTGGGTGAACTTTCCTTTTTGTAAAGTTAGTAAAATTGTTTATTTTACTGTTGTTTATGATTGTAGGTGCAAAAGAGCGGTCTGAGATCTATGAAGCTTTTGAAAATATTTACCCCATCCTGAAAGGGTTCAGGAAGCAATAGATGCACCTCACTTAAACTGAGTAAATATGCACATCTTGGTGGTACTTAAGAGGTTTGAATGCATTTATTTAATCATAACCTTGTTTATTGTTGTTCCACTTGGTTTAATGTCTTTACATAAACTTTTTGTATTGTCTACATTTGTGAGGGACACTGAAATAACAGAGCATCCCAAAGTGTACTGTGAGAAAGAGTATGTTTTGTTAAAATGTTCAGATTGTGGGCTCTATAATGGAGACACAAAGTATCCACTTGGGTTATTATGACTATGTTTTGCCCTACTTGTACATGTTGAACAGGTTAATAAACTTTTTGAACATTTTGCAGAATCAGTGACATTTTTCATTCGGACGTTTAGTGTGGTTTCAAGATGTCCCATTTTGGTTTATTCAAGCAATTAAATTGACAAAAGTGATCTTGCATGCATACAAGCATATGTTGTCTAATTTAGCCTGTTTTAAGTAGCTTTTGTGAAAATAAAAGGTCAAAATGAGGGTGAAATAATGATAAATTATCATTCAGAGAAACATATTTATGTAAAAAAATTGTTTGTTTGTTTTTCTATAGAAGTCAATGGGTGCCATCAACCTGCATTCTTCAAAATATCTTCTTTCGTGTTAAACAGAAGAAACTCATATAGGTTTTTAATTGAAGGAGAATAAATGAGGTGATTTTCATTTTTTGGGGGGTGAACTATCCCTTTAAGGATTGTTGCAAACTATTTTTACAATGTCAAAAAAGCAACATTATTATTAAAGCTATGATCTTACAATAGAAAATACATTAAATAACAGTGGTGTGTTAAATACATTTAGAATTTTCTTGGTACATTTCTGTAAATGACCCAACCACCCCACGCACGTGACAAAATATACATAAACAACATACGTCACGTGGTGTGCGTAGGACAGACAGGCGAAACGCTCAGTTGTTCATCTAGCGGCTTTAATACCAAAACTGCTAGTTCTAATTTAATATTTTCAACTACAGGTCATGTAAATCTTACAATAGAGATTTATATTAATCACAGAGCCTGTATCATCATGGCTTGTCCCTCAACAGGCGAACCCCGGGCTTTGGGGCCTAGTGAAGAGCATCCAGAATCTGAATCAGAGGCCCGGGCGCCCGCTCTGCCGCAGCCGCCTCAGCAGCACCTTCAGCCGGCGTGCATGAGCGCTGGGGCCGCGGTTATGGTGGAGGCGCTGGATGATGCAGAGGGGCTTTTTGTAGCAGTGGAGAGATGCCCACTCTGCAATACAGCCAGACGAAGACTAACCTGCGCCCGGTGCATCCAAAACGGGGATTTCGTGTATTTTGATGGGAGAAATCCGGAGAGGTGTCCTTTAATTTCTTGTTTATTTTCATTATGTACGCTGAAACGGTTTACAACAACATCCCAACAAATTTTAGTAACTTTAATGTCGATCTGTTTCTAACGATTTTTGTTTTATTTAAGCACCCGTTTGGTCCTGATGTTTAGTGTTTTAAAGGTTTATGTGACTTTTGTTATTGCTCTGTATTTTGCTAATTCATGTCCACAGCATGCTAACATGCTAAGAGCTAACTTTGTAAACAAACGGGCAGAGAAGAAGCTTCACGTTTCTACGTTTTTTACTTCTGTCAGATGTCAGTGGTATTAGCTTTTTTGAAAATTGACATCTGAAGGTATTGTCATGACTTATTCAAGTTTCTTTAAAGATGCTTTGGGAGTTTTTGATGTACTAAGTTAATATGTGGACCTGGTTATGTTTAGCTGAGTCATGTTGACAAATGTGACCCCCATGATTTGTATAATAGCTTTTATTCTAAAAAACTACAACTTTAAAATACAAATATTGTCATATAAAGCTTTTATTCTTCAGAAAATGACAATTGGTCAGAATAACTAATGTTTTAATTGGTTGACTAAAAATGCATAAATATATCTGAAAGCATGGCACTTGATACGGTTCATTCAAACACATTATATTGTATAGCCAGGGAAATTTAGAATTTTTAAGTGGTAATTAGTTTTTTCTGCTGATCTGAAAGTTCTAATGAGCACAGTGGCCTCCATCATCCGTAAGTGGAAGATGTTTGGAACCACCAGGACTCTTCCTAGAGCTGGCCAGCCATCTAAGCTTCACAACAACTCAGTGAATGTTCTTGAGTGGCACAGACATAAATCATATTTTAAAAGACTTAAGGCTGTAATTGCTGTCAAAGGTGCATTAACAAATATTGAGCAAAGGCTGTGAATACTTATTTTCAGGTTTCTTATTTTTAATAAATTTGCAACAATTTCAAAAGCTCCTTTTTTCACATTGTCATTATGTGGTATTGTGTGTTGAATTTTGAGGAAATAAATGAATTTAATCCATTTTGGAATAAGACTGTAACAAAGAAATGTGGAAAAAGTGAAGCGCTATGAATACTTTCCGGATTCACTGTATGTGTCTTTATTAATGTTTTTCTCTTGTGTATTATTTATGGATTGAATGTTAATTATGAAGGATATTTCTTGTTGTGGATAAACGTTCTTCATTCCAGCTTTGTGTCATGTTTCTGCTAACAGGTATTCAGAAAAGCTTGAGCGACTCCAAAAGTTAAAAAATGAAAAGGAGGACCTTCAGCAGAGGTATTATATCAGCAGCATTTTGTGTCACAATCCTACATTATGCTCAGCTAATACTCATTAATTTCCCACATGTTTCAGAGTCATCAAAGCAATGGACAAGAAAGTCCAGGCAGATCAGCTCGTAAGTATTATTGTGCATGCTTAACATTTTTATTGAAAAAAAATATATAATGGGATATTTCACTCTATGGGCCCTATCATACAGCTGGTGCAATATGGCGCAAGATGTGTTTGTGGACTCATGGGTGTTTCGGTCTAGAAAAGAGGTGTATTAAGGTGCACTGTTGGCGCGTTGCTATTTTGAGGAACTAAAATAGACTGTGCAATAGACCAGGTGAAAGCAGGTCTAAAGTCCAGTGCAGAGCGCATTAGTTGTGCACCTCACTTACACATTGCTTAATACATGCTGGATGTACAGCAATACGCAAATATCTTTACAAATGAAAAAGATTAAAATATTTTTAAAAATTATTACTTTCTACATAAGTTTAAAAACCAGTACCTCCATGCCTCCATCACGGGGGCTTTTTTTAGTTGATTCACGACAACTTGCTTTTGTATAAGGTTATTATTATTAGCAGTATTATTTATTATGTGTATATTTATGTTTGTTTTATTAAAAACAAGCTTGGATTTGCCCATCTGTCAGGTTTTGGACCACATGTGCATGTGTATTTGGATATAACTCAGTTTTTTGACCACACTTCGTTATTATTGTTCATTTATTCGTTTGCTGAAAATTAGAACTGAATTTAGAAATAGTTTTGAAGCAAATCTTTGCGGCAACAAAATTAATTATATAGGCTAATGGATGTATGTGCGTATAACACCGTTTCCTTATCCAGGAAAGAGAAAGTGAAAGTAAAGGCCAAATGGAGGAGGCTCATTCTTTATCCTCGCACTGCAGATGGTCAGTTTAACTGTTTTCTCTCTAGTGAAGCATTCAGTTTTTCTACCTGCAAAGTCCGCCATGTAAATAGCAAATGCGCCATTTGCTATTGACTCTTAAAGGGAACTCTTACGCAACTGACTCTTACGCAACTGACTCTTAAAGGGAATGGGAGATGAGACTCTGATTGGTTTACTCTCAAAACACACCCATAACTCATTAAGAGAATAAGCACAACACTGAGACCATGTGCCGCGGCGCAGTGTATTTTTCTGTCCTTAAAATAGCAAAAGTGGATTCGGACATGCCCTTAATGCTTTTGCGCCCTACACTTTAGACTTTGTGCCTAGATCATTAAAATAGAGCTCTATATTGTTTTTTGTTTAACACAGAGATGGAAAATTATGTCCTGCAAGATGAAAATCCAGCAGCTCAAAGAGGCAATCTGCACCAGCAATGAAGAAGTGAAGAGTGGTGAGCATCACAACACAAATACCCCATAATCCTATTTGTAGACAATATGCCGATATTCAAATAAATCAATATATAATGATAAAAAAGATTCACAGTATTGGATTATGCCTAAATTATGTATTATTTAAACTTTAAGAGTGCTTTGTAAGAATATTCACATTAGATTTGCAGTGCTGTTCAGAACAGAAGCAAATTCTTGGAGATGCGATTGTTTACCATAATAGTTCAAACATGATCATGTTGACATATAAAATCTGACCTACTGCATGCTGAAGTATTAATTAAAAAGTTTGTAGCTATTTACTAGGCTCCAATAGTTAGTATTAATTACTTGCAATGAAAACTACCAAAACTTTGATTAAACTTAGGTGATGTTACTATCTCAGTTAAGCCGAATAATGCAATAAAATTGTAGTCATGTCCTAACTACATGCGACACAACAAGATTCCAGCGACAAATGTGACGCAACATGACAGAAACATTTAAATACTAGCCATTCATTTAAATATCAGCCACGTGATCTGGACAAAACGGTAAGGGTTACAGTATAATTAATACATATTTACCCTATTTAACATTATTAAAAGGACATAGGCTGAGTGACTGATGCTGTTGCTTTGCACTGAGCCACCTACTTTCATTTTCAAAACGTTTGCTAGTTATTTAATTTTCAAGATCTTAGGTGGACTAACTATCTGCTGCTGCTTTCAGTAGTATGATGATGTTCAAACTCACATTGGGAGCATTTAACACTGATTAAAGCACATAATCTGTACCTGAGGAGATATTTGTCATAACCGTTTATGGTGTTGTTTTGCCATGACGTTTCTAAAACAGAAGTATTGATAGGACGAAAACTCGTTTTAACATCAAACATCAAAATAATTTTAACATAAAACAACTCGTTTAACAACAAAATGCCTTTTATTGCATGTCGTGTCACATGCAGTTTGGTGTTATAATTATACTGTTAAGTCTTTAAATCTTTTTGTATTTAATTTGTTTTAAATAAACAATTTTTTATAGCTGTTAAAGTAACTTTTTTGTCATTTACCTTGATTTAACCTTCAACAATCAATCGCAACAAGAAAATTTACTTTAAAAGTATCAACTTACAAAAATGGTATCAAATGATGAGTTTTATCTTTAAAAAGTAAATAGCTCATCTTCACTTCAGGCAGAGAGCTGTTGTTGCGCTCCCAGGAGGAAGGGCAGCGGCTGCAGCGCAGGGCTAGCCGCCATCAGGAAAAGAGGGACAAAATTAAGCGGCACAACCAGCGTCTGGGTGAACTGCTGGAGAAGAGATCCAAAGAGATGCAGGGCCGGCTGGAGGCTCTGGCTGAGGTGCGGAGAGAGCACATCCTGGAGCTCACAACACACATCTTCAACATCCAGGAGGAGAAACAAGGCAGCAGGTCAGAGACCAGCAGAAATATACATATAAATATGTAGACATGATAAACAAAGTGCTCTGGGTGACATCTTGGATGAATATAGACCATTTCAATATAGCGATATCAATTGTCCATGAACAGTTCTTGCTTGTCGTAAAATCTATTTCAGAACTGTAACATGAGGCGATTCAGTCATAACACAGCAGTCATTAAAAAATGTATCAATATGTGGAGCTTTAGGGCGTCACGGTGGCGCAGTGGGTAGCACAATCGCCTCACAGCAAGAAGGCATGTTCTCCCCGTGTTCGTGTTGGTTTCCTCAGGGTTGCTCCAGTTTTCCCCCACAGTCCAAAGACATGCGCTATAGGAGAATTTGGTTAGCTAAATTGTCTGTAGTGTATGTGTGATTGATTGAGAGTGTGTGGATGTTTCCCAGTGATGGGCTGCATCTCCAGATAAATACTGTTAGTTTAAATATTTTATTCATCATTACATTAATCAAAAGTGTAACTAAAGTCATTTAAAATGCATAAAAATTATATTTCTAATAAATGCTGGTCTTTTGAACTTTCTTTTAAGTTTTCTTTTGTCTATTGAACTTCCTTTGAATTTTCTTTTAGTTAAATAACTTTGTTCATTAAATAACTTTCAGTTTATTAAAAATCTTAATATTTTGTTTTGTGAAAAAAAAAAAAAAAGCAGCACAACTTGCCATTGATAATAGTAGGAAAATGTTACTTTAGCATCACACCAGCATATTAGAAAGATTACAGAAATAAATTACATCTTAAAATGTATTAAAATAGAAATTATGTTAAGTTTTAATGACATTTACACACTGACCCTACCTTCAAAATCAAATGATCCAAAGCTGTCAAAAATGATACCATGCCCAACCCTTTGAATGACAGTGTATATTTTATATATAGCCTCCAATTATCTTGTTTCTTTTTAAATTGAGCATGACTAATAACAAAGACTATGGCTGCGCCCGAAACCGCATACTTCCATACTATATAGTACGCTAAAATCAGTATGCAAGCCGAGTAGTATGTCCGAATTCATAGAATTCGAAAATCAGTATGTGAGAAGTACCTGGATGACTTATTACTTCCGGCAAGATTCTGAAGTGCGCATCACATGCATGCTGCGCTATCCCATGATGCCCCGCGAGAGAATTCATGAATGGGACTGAAGCGACACAACTGACATGGGTAGGTCACATGACCATGACAAGATGGCTGATGTAGTACGTCCGAGTTCCATTCACACTGCTCGCATTCATACTGTATAGAACGCACATTTCTAACGGCTGAGTAGTACATATAAATTCAAATGCAGTACTTGCTGAGTACTAGGCAGTTTTGGACGCAAACTATAGAATACACAAGACATGGCACTCGTATACTTTTGAATGGGGAAAAGTGTAACTGTCAATATGGCGAGTGAAGCCCCGCCTTCTTGTACAGGAGCCAATCAGAGATTGCTATATGGTAAATAAAGCATGCCTTCTAGTACAGAAGCCAATCAGCTATCACTATAGAATGACAATTATCCAGGGGGAGGGGCTCGGACCAGACGTGAGTTTCTTCAGATTTTGTGTGATGCGAAGATTTAGAAATGAAACTAAAGAGACAGTTGTCGTTTAATTGTATTAGTTATTCGTAATATGAAATGTAATCGCACAATCGCTACAAATTTTGGAGAATTGGATGTTTCCCCGTTTAAACAGAATGCCAAAGCAGAGGCGTTACAAAGAAGCCCGCCAAGTGAAATGACTTGCCTTTAAGGGACTTTTAAGGGGCTAATAATAACACACTTTCTCCAGAGACACTGTTTGTATTTTTAGCTTGGAATTGCTAAACTAGTCTTGTTATGCCAGGTGTTGAATGTGATGTCTAAAATATATTAAATGTTTTGTGCTGTTCAGGGACCCAGCGGATCCAACCGTGGCTGAGTATGACCTGGCTCTGACCTCCAGCACTGTCAGTGAGCTCGCAGAGGCCCGGAGAACCACCTACCACTCGGGCCGCTGGATCTGGGACGATCAGAATGGAGAGACGAGCATCAGCATCACTGGACCACACGTCACATTACCCAGCAATGGAGACTGTTCAGCTTATTACAGCTGGGTGGAGGAGAAGAGTGGAAACCAGGGGCCAGGTGCACTATTCACTGCTCCTCACTGTCAAAAGATTTTGATAAACCTAGTTTTGACAGTTTGTTTTTCATATAATTTAGTACAGATAAATGCTCTTCTTGCTAAGTACAAGTTCTGCTGCTCTGTTTTTAAAATAGTGTTGTTGTTTTTTTCTTGTAGAGCTGGACCACATCAACCCAGCACACACCATCAGCGCGGCCCTCTGCTATGCTACACAACTCGTCAATATCCTCTCTCATATCCTGGATGTCAACCTTCCCAAAAAGCTATGCAACAGGTTACAGCATTTTTATTTTATCAAAGCTCCAGAGTAAAACTTATCCAGTAATACAAGAACCTAACAATGTAAAGGAAGTATTTAAACTACTTTTATAGACGGTTTGAGTGACATATGGCCTCCTAAATCATATTTTGTCTTCTCTGCAGTGAGTTCTGTGGAGATAATCTGACTCGCTACCGATTCACCCGCACCGTCAACAAACTCAACACCAACGTTCTGCATCTCTGCTTCTCACAGGTAATATTAAAGGGGTCCCATTATGTCTCTTTTTACAAGATGTAAAATAAGTCTCTGATGTTCGTAGAGTGTGTATGTGAAGTTTCAGCTCAAAATACACCACAAACAAGGTTTTAAAACTCTTTGAAACAAACCCTTTTAGGCTTTGATCTAAATTGTGCCATTTTGGTGACTGTCGCTTTAAATTCAAATGAAATTGTGCTCTTTTCAAAAGAAGGTGGAGCTACAAATACCTGTGTGTCTGCATAGTGGCAGATTCATAAACAAGACTAACATCTTATGCTAATTAGGGAGAGATCATCACCAATTTGATGACACGAACAAAGGGAGAATGTCAATCAAAGTGTTTCTGTGACTGTTTTGATCAAGTGTGATTATAAAAAAAAAAAAGAATTAATAAATGTTTACCATTAGAAGCTGGTTATATTCACAGACTGTTGTCACACAACTGTGTTTATACCCATGTAAGTGATTTTTGCATAATAGGTCCTGTTTAATACTGTTAACAGAGACCACTCTGATCTTGAAGTCATGATCATCCTTCATGGTTATGCTCTCTTCTCAGCATGTTGATGGTGAACTGCTGCATCCTCATCACACTTTGAGGAATATCATGTTTCTGGTGTCTCCGGTGAACAAAAACCTCGGCAGGTGAGAAATAACACTATTCCTTGGTTAAACGAATGCGTTTGAATTATACGTTTACATGACTGTTCATTTTTTTATTTGTTTGTTTGCTTTACTCTCATTTAAAACTTTTTTTTTTCAGTATTTAAGTTTCAGAAATGTTTTAAGGAAAGTCATTTTAATTTGTTCATTTAAATTGCGGTTCAAATTCAGAGCACCATCTGCATAGTTTTATATGTTAGCTAGTACATTTTTAGCCTTTTAAAGGTGCTGTATGGAATTATATTTCGGCACGCCGGGTTGCCTTGGTGGAGAACTGCATATTTCATTCATTCAGTCATGAAGGCTCTCAAAGTATGCGTCTGTGATCGAAAGTGCGACCTCCGGTGGACAGTAGCAGTAGCTCCAAAATGAGATGCAGATTCAGAGTTCCACATGAGGTGGTTATTGGCTAGCAAATAATATAAATATTACTAACATAAACATTAGGTGAGAAGGTAAGAGACATTGTAACCCTGTGTCATGCTATGGTGACAAGATTTGCTTTGATAAGCTATTTGGCTGATTGCACCATAAACACAACAGAAATTTAAATACAGCCATTCAGAAGCTCAGAATAGTGCAGGAAATGGTAAGGTTTATAATCTAATTAATAAATATTATACTACGTTAACATTATTAAATGTAGATCACAGATATTTGTCACAGTTCTAAAGTTCAATTTTAAACAGTTTATTTTATTTTTAAGATCTGAGGTGAACCATCTGCTTTCAATAGTATGACAATAAATGTGATGTAAAATGGCATTCTAACTTAGCATTTAACAATGAATAAAGCACATGAGGTGTACCTGAGGTGATCATTGTGAGTTTATGCTGCTAGAAATAGAAGCCGTTTCTAAAATATAAATTTCAGGTGTTGGTTAGGACAAAAACTCTTTTTAAAATATTCTATCACATGTCTTTGCTTTTAGGTAGAACACGATTTAAACCAGCCTTTAGGCTTGATAGTCAGGCACGCTCCTGTTGATGTCGTCAATCTGGCAACCTTTCAACCAGGAGTGCAATACCTAGTTCAACCCAACCAAGGCATTGCAGTCACAACTTTGCTAAGATTAAATATCAGGGTTTCCGCGAGGTCTTAAAAAGTTTAAAATTTAAAACCCAAATTGCTGTTTTAGGTCTTAAATATATTTGCACAGGTCGTATTTTTCCGATGTCCATGTAACGCTACATCAAATGCTCAATTAAATTCTTTTTTGATGTTGTTGCTTGGTTTTCGTGGTGTTGTAGTTTATTTCAGTAGTCCAAATGTAATGTGTAGTATTACTACTACAAATGAGACTTACATGCAATAGCCAATCAGCTTTCTGTTAATGAACTCAGTCCGCGCGGCGAATGTGACATCATTGCTGTGTTTGTGGATGTTCGCTTTGGGTGCGCGAGACATGATTTCGGCTGGCGGAGTGCACCAAATTTTTTAAAACTTGGGCGAACAGTTCACGCAGCGCCGCATTTGATTTGAGTTGAATATGAATCACTTTGAAGAGATTTTTTCTAAAACAGGTACGCCTGAACAGACCGTCCATGATCCGTCCATGCATCATATATCATAGATATAATCAGATGACTAATATTTATTGGCAAGAATTTTTAACAGCCGTAGGAAAGGAGGAAAGTTTTTGTAAAAGTTTGGAAAAATCTGAGGGATACGTTTGTAAAAAAAACAAAAAGAGAGGCGATGCAAAAGTGGAGACCCATGTGGTTGTAATATTACAGAATATGTTTTTCTACCATTTATAGGGTTTACACTGATGTAAATATTACAGTTTTGAATTTAAAATAATTTATAAGTTACAAACTAAAATGAAGGAACAAATTATGTCTTTGATAACTGGAAGGGGATGTTTGAACGTACTGATGCCCATTTTTTTCTAAGCTTTATTGGTGATAATGGTCTGGAATGTTGGACCATTATTGCCTTTTTGGCATATCAGTAGAGGACACAGCCAGACTAGCCAGACAGCAGTGTGTGAATTGTGGAGTGGGCTAAATAATAATAAAAACCTCAGTATTTTTACTAAGTGTACTTTTTTTTGCTTTTATTCTTGCCATAATAAAAACATATTTGTAGAGCAACCCATGTTCTGTTGTCATTAATATTTGAATAAACTTTAATAGGTAGAACTGTCCGAGATATGAACAAAAGCAAGTGATGCATCAAAGTTTGATATAAAAAAAATCTTGAATGGTTATAAAAATCTTAATAATCATTATTATAAATGATAAAAATAATAAAAACTAATTAGTTGAAAAATCTTGAGCGATATTAATGAAATGATGTAGTTCTGGAAACTTCCTAGTTCTTTGTCTGACTTTACGGTGAGTTCTTCTTTGACCGCCCCCTATCGTTTTAAAGAATATCACAAATAAAAAACAGTGTCTGTTTCGTGAGGTGCGTGCGCAGTCAGCGGAGGTGCGCGATGCAGCGCCAGGCGAAAGTATAAATCAGCCTTAAGATGTTCAGTGGTGCGTCTAACATGTCTTCAGTACTGTTCAAGTTCAATACGTTTATTTTACCACTACTTTTGTGATTTAGCATTTTCTCTTGCGTGTTTTTGATATTGTGATTTAGGTCTTAAATTTAATACTAAAAGGTCTTAAAAAGGTCTTACGTCTTAAATTTGACATTATGATATCTGCAGAAACCCTGAAATATGATTAAAACCTTCAGTATTGACCTTATTCTTCAATGTGGAAGTGCGCTCGGTTTGATTTAGAACTCCTATGGGAGAAATGACCAGGAATAATAAACAGCAGAAACTACTTGGTCTACAAGCAAGTGTGTTCATGACCATACAAACAAAGTAATTAAGAAAAGAAGAACATCAAGCAGCATAACAAGCTGTTTTTAACATCTAAAACTCAATAGAAGTGAATGAGAGTGGAAGTCTCGAGATGAAAGGATTTCACTGCTTGTGTCCGCTCGTACATGAAGAATAATGAATGGTAAGATTAACGCATTGCAAACTTTCTACTAGAACGGGGCCGTTTGAGGTGAGCGCTGACCTGGAGGAGTCGATGGAGTTTGTGGAACCAGAGGCTGCAGGCCCTGCGGAAGAGAGCGGAGACGAGGCCGTGACGGATGAAGAGACTGATCTGGGTACAGACTGGGAGACGGTTCCCAGCCCTCGCTTCTGTGACATCCCTTCCCAGCCCATGGATCTGTCCCAGAGCGGCATGCAGGCGTCCCAGCCAGTGGGCAATGCAGGAGGAGGCATGATCTCCTCCGCCGCCGCCTCCGTCACCTCATGGTTTCGTGCCTACACAGGCCAGCGCTGAGATCCGGGGTATATGCAAACACCCCATTCATTACGGTCACCCTCACTCATGTGAACTTGGCTGCTGGGGCAAATAAAGGGAAATGACTGATCCTATTAAAGCCATAGTTCACCCAAATATGAAAGTTGTCATTATTTTCTAGTCCTGATATTTTGGAAACCTGTAACCATTGACTTCCATTGTATTTGTTTCCCCTGCTATAAGAGTCAATGGTTATAGATTTGAAACATTCTTCAAAATATCTTCTTTTGTGTTCAACTGACCAAACATCAAAACAAAACTCTCTATTGGAAGAAGTGAAGGGAGTAAATGATTCCAATGTTCATTTTTGGGTGAACTATCTCTAAGTAAATGTGGGATAGAAACCAGAGTGAAGGTTGTATCCGTTTTATTTGGCAGGATGGAAGAATGTAGTGAACTACTTTTGACATTTTTAATCTTTCGTAGCTCACGTTATACTGTAGAGACACCCGTCGGTCAACTTTATTCATTGTACGTTGCCAAATATCGTTGTTTTGGACAGACTTGACTGATGGATTGAACTTTCCTCACCAGCTCTTTAAGGAACTTTACTGTATAAATGTTGCTGGACTCTGAGAGTGAGCGAGTGGCAAATATTATTGGGGACTTGATCTATTAGGTTATGCATTTACAAAAGGAACAGTGTTTTATGAACAAATAGCAAGCGTTTTTCATTGAACTTCCTCAATCATTGCAAGCTGCGTTGGATTTTAGTATCCTGCATTTGCTCTTTGGGTTTATGTGCAGGTTTATGTTTTACATATTACTGGTTGAAAATGTTATTTTAGATTTATTTTGGATTAGCATACATCAATTATTAAACTGAACACCTCTATGAAATGCTTTACAATTTAGTAGGTTTTTTTTTGTATGTAGGGGTCAAAAACATTTTGTTTTTGACTCTTCTAAAGCAGGGATTCTCAACCTTTTTCATTTTGGGGCCCACTTCTTTCTCCGATGAATTTTTCAAGGCCCCTCCATCTGACATTTTCTCTAAAAATTTCTAAAAAAAAAAATGTATGTATTATTTTCTATTATCAGTATTTTAGAAAAAAAAAAACATATACTGTATGTATGTATGTATATATATATATATATATATATATATATATATATATATATATGTATGTATGTATGTATATATATATATATATATATATATATATATATATATATATATAAATTTATTTAAATGTAACTATATATAAAACTATATCATAATATATCAAAACAAAAAACAATCACATGTTCAAAGAGAACAACAGGTCAACAGGGAGACTTGAAAGGACCAGCTTCTGATTTAAACTGGACTGACTGAATATCTACTATTCAAAACTATTCAGACAGTTGAGTTTGCAGCTGGATATTATTTGGAGATCGCTGAGAGGAACAGTGAACAGCTCCATGTCTGAAGCTCATATGCAAGTTTATTTAACATTCTATGACAGAAACACCATTGAGCCTCGCTTGTGGTGCCCTCTCCTGTGGTTTGTAATGTAATGGGCAGCACAAATGTCTTGATACCTCAGGCTGTTGCTGTTGCCATGCATTCTGCAGATCTCTCGTAAACACCACACTGAATGTAACCCCAAACCATGATTTTTTTTCCTTCACCAAACTTGACTGATCACTGTGAGAATCTTGCATCCATGCGGGTTCCAATAGATTTTCTGCAGTATTTGTGATGATTGGGATGCAGTTCAACAGATAATTCATCTGAAAAATCCACCTTCTGCCACTTTTCCAAATGATCAACTGGAAGTCAAGTTATTTGTTGCTCTTACAACTGGGATTGACGTCAAGACGTTTGCTTAAGCAGAAAACAAATACACTCATCTGAATGGATTTAAAACCTATTGGCCTGAAACAGTTCAGTAAGCTACACTTTTTTTTTAATGAAGACTTCCTCTATATGAAATGGGTCAGCTACTCATGGTGGGCCTTATATTGAGAACAGCAGAACACCATTACAGCACATCCTCTATTATCAGATGTCTTTTTTTTTTTGCTGCTATAGTTGAAAAAAACTGCATCAGTCCAGAGGGTATTCCTATGGCTCTGGCATACCAGAATCACATTAAAGGTCACTGCAAAGACAGCATTAGCAACTAACTTCTACTAATAGAAAATATTTGCACCTTAAAACTCAAATGTATAATCTACACACAAAAAACACAGCCTAATTTCTTATGTGTTTTAGCACAAAAGAACTACACAGTAATTAAAAAAACTGCATGAATTAACTGGCCAATGCAAGGAATTTGCAAAGTTAAAGGTGCAGTAGGTGATCTGCCTGAATGTTATTCATCATCTTTGAAGCACAGTTCCACCCCTGCCGTCTAAAGCCACGCTTCCTGAAATCACAAACACACCTTAAAGATGACAGCAGACAATCCACTAGTTCATGTCATTCGCCAGTTAGAAAACTGTATAATACTTTATAATATTACAATTCCAGATGAAAAACTGTTATATCTAGCACGTTTCAGTTGTGTAGCAAGCAAAACTTGTAATAATGTTCAATATTTCATGGATGCTAGGATCGCTGGTCTCACTCTCTCACACACTTTGTCCTAAACCTAAAGTGACTACTGTATGTTTGGTGCTTGGCCGGCGGGCTGCAGGAATTACACTTACAGTATTACTAAGCCATACTGACATGCTATTTCAGACTGAATATTCAGAGTAGCGTGGTAAACAATACAGATAGCACATCACAGGCTGTCAATGTTCAAAAATGAACTAATATGAATATAAAACCAACAGCAGGCTATAGGCGGAATAGCACTATTTACTGCCGTTTTATTGTTAAACTAAATAAAAATCGACATTATCAATGCTGTAAAAGAACCTTATGAAACTGACATCAGTCTATTGCCGGAAGATTTCAGGGGCCTGATCAACACTTCTGTGCATATATATTAGTGGTGTAACGGATCACAAATCTCACAGTTCGCATCACACTACCGTTTTTGAGTCACCGATCAGATTTTTCAGATCAGCAAAAAAAGATGTCATTTGCTTTCCATTTATACAAAAATATCACTGCAAAAACCATTGGTTAACAAACAGAACTTAAAACCTGGAATTTTAATTAAAAAAAAAAAAAAAAAAAAAAAAACCCAAGAAAGAACCAGCTGAAAATACCCAGTATGAAAAATGATCTTTGCTACTGTTGCTGATAATGCCAAATATAGAAATCAAACATCTTGTACAACATATTATATTTATATTCAAGTAATGATTCAACAAATCACACATAAAACGGGTTTCATTATTGGTGGATCATTTTTGAAAACCTATTCAGTGACCATTTTGATGGTTGTTCATCATCACCCATTGGTTACACAATGTAATTGCTACAACATTCACCAGTATCCAGTTCCATTAAACGGTGATTTTAATCGTTACCATAAACATCAGTGTTTATGTCTGAACTATAAGCTCTTCTCACAGTACTTCTGTTATTTGACCGTTTGTAACGAACTGAAAGTGTAAAAACTGAATCTCTCTCGATCAAACACAGATTTGAATGCAGCGCTTGGAAGGATTAATAAATGTATGCACATCACATCATCATTTATCAATCATGTTGTGTGGGTTTGAATCGAGATCACCATCTTTTAATGTTTAATCGTGCAGCTTTACACCGAATGCATTAATGCAGGCTAAACATATAGTGACAGAAAACACCTTTAATTAATAACTTAAAGCATTTAGGTTTTTCCATCATCATTATTATATTTTACCGGGAGGCCAAAATGCTTTCATACACGCGATTTGAAGAACCTGAGAGGTAATCTCTCTGCAATTGTTATAATTGTTGGATTAACCTACAAGTAAAAAAAAAAAAAAGGTATTAATCCGCAGGTCACGTGCGTTCCAAACTGTGGGTTGTGATCTGTTACACCCCTAATATGACCCGACAAATTTTAATTGGATGAACGTTTTTTTTTAGTCTTATGCCTTACCCAGAATATAAAATTACATTTACAATAATCATTACTATTGGAATGTAAAGGGGCTTTCAATCAGCACAACATGTTTCTGAAAACAATCACCTACTGCACCTTTAACCAAGTAAACAAAAAAATGAAAAGGAGATCAGTATATATGTTATAAATTCATATTTTAGACATACTTTATTGAAGTAAAATGCCTTAACAGGCAGAGAACAGCAATGTCATTAACAATAAATCTTTAAAAATCTGACACACTTTGGAAAAACAGAATATTGCAATGAATTCTTTTCTTACAGCCACAGACAAGATGGAGAATCTCTCTTCCCACATTCAAATGTTTCCTGTCGAGAAACAGTACATCATACACGGGAGACATCAATACTTAAAAAGTGAGAAGAATACGCACTACCTGTTCACAGGAGTTTAATCGCAACAAGAGCGACCATTTCACATAGATATCTATATACACAAAGTTAGCATAAAAAGAACAAGGCGATTACCCCATATTAAGATTAAATGCGTTTCACGTCACACTCGTGCCATCATTTATCATCATTTCATGATATATAGGTTTCTGTGCTATGTACAATGTAAACATTTGGGCTAAAAAAAAAAAGTCAAGAACCCACTGCGCCACCAAATATCCCAGGATTTCTTTTTTAGTGGAACTAAGAGATGATAATGGGAGATAGAGCAATGTCAATAACTCATTGCGCACTCATTGAAAGTTCCCATTGGCCAATGAGTTTGCATATGCAAGTATGTTAGAAGATAAACAAATGTAATGCTCAAAAATGTTTAATATTGCAGGCGACACCAACATCAGTGCAGAAAATACAGGGCAGGGTGTGCCATGAAGAAAAGAGAATGGTGAGTGGATTGAGAGAGGAACAAAAAAAACGAACAAGTTAGTCATTAATGCTTACTCGAAATCATCAAGCAGTACCAAGACAGAACTATGCAAGATTCAATCTTTAAAGGTTAAAGTGCAGACCAACATTAAGGACCTGAGGAGGGTTTTTGAACAGGGGAGTTGGTGATTGGTTGGCAGAATAGAAATACAGAGACCCACAATTTCTTATTAGTTTCAGCAACCTGGTTGTAAGCACTATACATCATAAAGCGCACATGCTCATAGGCAACACGCAGGCACAGGAAACACACAGCCCACTCACACTAGTTACTCTCACATAAACACAGGCCTCAGAAATAAAACACGTGCTGCATTTTTCTTTCTGGCACACTACGAGTCCTCATCAGCGTCCCTGCTTCTCTTGTAAATTGGTACGTTGATGCTATGAAAGGCAGGAACCCAGCGGTTATCATGAAGTCCCACATTGCAACCAAGAGAGTCCTTGTGAGACCTACGGCAGCACATCCAGTAGCCCGGGCCATAAGGTAGAGACTGGCAGTAGGGCTTATGATGCCAACGGCAAAGCGAAACATCACCACGGTCATACCGCTTCTTGCATTGCTTACAGGGATCATCTTTGTAGCGTGGGTCAATTACCCAACGAGAGTCCGCCGGCCGTACACCATAACTCTCAATGATAAATTTAAAGTAATGGCAGGTGCACTTGAGGGCGGCCAGGCTCTCGGTAGGCAGCAAGCAGAAGATTTTAACAATGACGTGGTGCGGCAGGAAAGCCATGTACTGCTGAGGCTCCAAAAGCAGCTGGATCTTGAAGCGAGTTTCTAAGAATTCGTGAGACACTAGGCGGCGTAATGGAAAAGGCACAGGCTCCTGACTAACTAAACAAGTCTCCCTGCCTTCAGTTTCCTTAAAGATTTGATGGTTTTGGATTTCAGTCGCAAGTTCATCCCTTATCTCCTCTGTGAAAGACACTTTAAGGTCCACAGAAAGCTCATGTATGCGAGAAGGCTCTTTGTTCAAAGATCTGCTCTTTAAGGAGGGCAGGAGATGCTCCTTTAGAGGCTGAGGAGAGGATTTGGCAAAGAACAACATGCCTGGTAGAGGTTCCTCACTACACTCTGAGCTGGCATCCTTTGGTGAGGACTGCAGGTTGTTTACGGTCTCAACAGCTGTGCAAGTTTCCAGTCGTGCAATACAAGAAGTTTCTTTCTTCTCAAGGGCACAGTCAAGCTCACACTCTGTGATCTCTATTGACTCAAGGGTCTTGATTTGGGAACTCAGTTTGTTGAAATCACTTCCGAGTTCCTGTGGGACATTTTCAACTCCAGAGTCCTGAGGGTCAGTAGGTGACACTGGCTGTGATTGCAGTGGGTAAGGTTCTGATCCAGCCAGAAGCACACGCCCCACTTTCCTACGTAAACTGTTGTTTCGAGAGAGCTCTCCTCCATTTTCACGGAGGTTTTGTCTGTTCAGGCACTGCGATTCCAACTTGGCCACCATATCCAGAACTCTAATGGACTCACCTTCCTCTTCCTGGACTTCTAGCTGTTCTGCGGCCTTGGACTGTTGCTCGTCAGGCTGGGGGATGCTTCCAACTTTGGACAGAGTGATAGTGCTGCTGCTTCGTAAAGATGGGGATTTGGAACCAATCTGCTGTTCGCTGGCCATTTGCTCCAAGTATGCCACCATCTCCACCACAGAGACTGTCTTTTCATCCTCTTCTCCCTCAGTCTTGACTGAATCCTCTGCAAGTCCTTGGCAAGGATTAATGTTCTCACTGAGGGCCTCTTGTTGAAGTATTTTCTGCATTTCAAGTTTTGGGGAAGGGGGTTCTAAAGTTTTCAACTTGTCCGGGTTTTCAGATCTTCTCCTACGCTTGGGCAAGGAACAGTCAACATCCCAGCAACCTTTGTTTTTTACAGAAATCGCCCGCAACTCAGGGGCAATGGCTTCAGTTTCTGAGCCATCGTCAATAACACCATCGCAAGTACTGCTGCACATTTGAGATGCAAAAATTGCAATTTTCTCTTTTGTGTTCCCAGGTTTAATGACAGCCCATATATCCAAAGATCCCTCTGCATCCTCTCCTTGATAGATCCCAAGTGAGCCTTCATTCTCCAAACCAGTCGAAGGTGAGAGCAGGACTAAAGAACTAGTAAATGTTGAGATGGATAGTGATTTGCTTTTGCGGGCCCCAATAACTCTAGTTGGTACATTGCTCCCACTGTTGGTATTACATCGGAGGGTGTTGGGGGAGATAACACCGAGGGGACACCGGTTGGCTGTGCCGTTACCAGGTGAGCCCATAAGGCCACACGACTGGCGAACGCCCCACTCTTTCCTGAGTACTCCCTGCTGGTCGGCATGGAGGCCTCGTGTTGCATCGTGCACAGATTCCCGATGTATCTCTTTATCTTGTGGTTTAGGATATGGCTTGAGGTGCATGTTGTTTAACCTAAACAAAGAGGATAAAAACAAAAGTATTTTAAAACAAATCCAAGGTGCTACATTAAAACAAATAGATAAATTACAAGACAATTAGGTATAAACGGTTTTATACAAGTTCAATCTAATAATAAAGACAATAATACTGAATATTAAATAAGGTTAATTGTCGAATCGAAAATTTGAATGCATTACTTGCTTGTTGCAGTTAAAAGCTTAATAATTCAAGGTCACTAACTAATCCAAGGTCACTAACTAAGTGAAGTTTCACAAAGTAATTTTGAGAGTAGCATGTGATGGGATTAATCGTGGATGGTCCCCCATCCGTAATCATTATCAAGCCAATCATATCATTCCAAATTCTACATGAATATCCAGTCTAACTTTATTCCGTTAATTAAATAAAAAAAAAAATTCCATGGCACTTCTCGGAAAGAGTAGGGGTGTAACCCCGGTGTCCTGGCCAAAGTCCCTCAATAGGCCCTTACAATCATGCTCTCCCAATCATCCCCATTCACTGAATTGGCTATATCACTGTCTCTTCACTCCACGAATAGCTAGTGTTTGGTGAACCCACTGGCCCCGTTGTCCTGGGGCTGCCGTCGCATCATCTAAGTGGATGCTGCACACTGATGGTATTGTGAAGAGCCCCCCCTCCCCCTTGATGATTGTGAAGCGATTTGGGTGTATGGCCATACACAATAAATGCGCTATATAAATACACATTACTCTGGTTTCCTCCCACAGTTCAAAGACATGAGAAATAAGTGAATTAAATAAACCAATAGGTAAAGTATACGAGTACTTTAGTACTGAACTTTCACCACATGGATATGCACTGGAGTGGTTGGCGGTCTATTCCTCTAGGGCTGCCCCTGATAATAGAACTACCTGATCTTGTACGCCCTTACATGCTCATTGTCCAGGCAGGAGCCTTGGGCTCAATTATCTCCAAGCTCAGGGTTCTTTTCTAGGACAGCATGCCAAACCTGCTAACATTCACGCAATATACAACTCTTGAAATTGCAAAAAAAAAAAAAAAAAAAAAAGGTTTTTTTTAAAAAGCTCACAAAATTTCTTTCAACACCTGTTGTTGTGTAATGTCATACAGGTTTTGAAAACTTGTAGGTATTCTTTTAAAGGAATAGTTGACCCAAAAAAAAGGAAACCTCTTATTTACTCACCCTTGACTTGTTTCAAATCAGTTTGAATTTCTTTCTTCTGTTGAACACAAAAGATGATATTTTAAAGAATGTTTAATACAAATATCAATATTTTGTTTGATAAAACCACAAATCCTATAGAAGTTAATGGTTAAAGTTTTCCAGCATTATTTGGTACATCTTAGTGTTTATCTGAACCACAAAAGTCAAAGTGGTTTGGAACAAGTCAAGAACAACTCAAGTTTTGGGTGAACTCTCCCTTTAAGAAGCATGATTCTAATCAAACAAAACTCACTCAATACACACTAATTTTTCTGTAAAGTTCACTTCACAAAACAAGCATTGAAACAGCACATTTCAATAATGCACATTAGCTGCAAAAACCACAAAGAGACCGAGATGGAAACTAAAAGAAATCCACTTGTGACAACTGTCAGTGCAACAGGTTCTTAGAAATGCATTTGTGTCAGATGACCCTGTTTGCAAATAACTCCTTTGGCAGAAGATGTTTCATAGTGAGCACAAGAGCTCGCTGTTCCCCTCTGGCCCTTAGGCTGACATAATGGGCGCAGAGCCACCCAGGTCCAGACACAGCTGGGCTCTTACACAAGCACTCAGCTGACATGGACCCAGCTGCCCTAAAAACAAGCCTGCAGCACCACCAATAGCAGTGTCTATATGTGGGAGGACTTAACTCACAGACACAAGTGCATATAAGGCATTCCTCCACCGCAGATTCAGACCTGATAAAGGGGTACTGGGGATTCTCACGTGACTTTACATGGGATGGCATTCGGAGAGTGTACAGACAGTTATTTTAGAGCCCAAGTGACTGTGGAAGGTGACCAGGCTATTCAAAAAAAATGAGGCAGCTGCAGACATCGATTGCATATCAATGAAATAACATGCACCTTTTGTAAAGCTGAATTGGAATGATAATTATTGTGAAAAGTGCTATACCAAAAAAACATAAATTGAGTTGAAAATCAAGCATGGAAAGTGGCATATCCACTAAGTGAGAGTACCACTTGGTGTGTCCTTGGAGATCTTGCCTAACCCAGCACATCTGCTCCTGTGCCAACTGTCCTTTGTGGCAAACAGCAGGAGAGGCCAATCTGTAAGGTCAGAATTGTTAGCTGGTGTCTCAGACAAATAGTGCAACAACACAAAAGGAAAGTTAACAGCGGCTCTGATTGTCCATGGATACGGATACACTCACATTTCCTGGTACAGCCCTGTCTCAGACTTCCTGTTCTTGCGATTTTTTGTGCTCCAGACTAACACTAATATAGGCAACATTTACACAATGTAGACCAAAAGTGAAACGTTTTTCCATGTGTTTTACATTTACACAACGTTTGTTTTCAAAATGATCTGCGTTTACACATCCCTGAAAACATCCAAAGATGATGCATTACATATGCTTGGCAGGTATTTGGTCGCTGTCACCTAGTGGTGGGCAGAGTGAGGCTTCATGAATCACTGAAACCGTTGCAGCAAATGTGTCGAAGTTTTGGAAATGGGGCTGCAACTAACGATTATTTTAATAATCGATTAATCCATCGATTTTTTTTTTTTTTTAATCGGATAAAAAAAAATAATATTAAAAATAAAAAAAGCAGCAGCAGCATTCATTTCCAACCCTTTATTCAAAAACAGAACTAAAATCTTTAGTGCACAAACATGTTGTCCTTGAAAATCCCTGAGCTGTAATAATCATAATAATAATAATAATTTAAAATAAATAAATTTGTTCTGTTTTAGATCCAAATATCTAAAAAAAAAAAATATTAAAATCCAGATACATCTTAAACGCATGAAATAGCAAATTATGTTTTGTTTTCTGAAAAAACAAAATGATTGGTTACTTAAGATTAATTTTTCTTACCCCATTGGCAAATGATTTTGCTAATCTTAATGCTATATTATCTCAGAAGTTAAGCATCACTTAATTTTCTCATGGCATTTTTCTGGTGTTGTCATGATTTAGGTAGATATTTGGACTGGAAACCATATTAAATTACTAAGAAAAGCTTTTTTGCAATGTAGCTATACATGACAAGTGAAAAATGAATGATTCAAAAAAGGCGAGTGAATAAAAACGTCTTTAGTCTTTAACGCGAAGTGCAAATAAACTATACCATCGCTGCTTTACTTCTGTTAATAACCCTTTAACTGGTGAGTTTAAAAGATTCTATCTGGCCCTGGGAGTAAATTTAGTTTGCGATCATTATTTTAGAACGTTTACCTTTAAAATGTTTCCATGGTGATGTGTCGTCATGTTGATGCACTGCAGCCACAATAGCGCTGTATGACAGATGTATCCCTTTTATTATGCCTTTCCGTTTTAATACAAAATATTCACACGCTTGCTCAAGATGTCATCAACTACCCGATATTCCAATTCACAAAAACGTGTAAGGGAGTGTTTTTTTGTTGTTTAAAAGAGGTATAAATGACCTTGATCTTGATCTATATCACTATATTGCATGCCTCATTCATAAAAGCAGAACGCAGCATTCAGCACGTAAGTTCATCAGTTTCTCCCAATATGCATGCAAGCAAATGTCTGGCCAGAACTATTTTCCCTACGTGTATCTGATATGATTACACATCGGCAAATTATATTTGAATGGACTCTTAGATTTCCATAGACTGTGTTTTTTTTACAAACTCTTAATGTAGTGTTTTACTAGTACCTGTGTGTATTTACATGTCTAAAACATAAAATAAGCATTGGGTGGGTAAAAACACTGCATAATTGTGATATGTCTTTCTCTGGCTCAGCACCAGCCAGCCAAGGCGCCAAAGCTCAGTTTGAATTTTTCACGTGTCAAGCTGGATACAGAGTAAACACCAGCACGAGGGACATCATGTTCCTCACTTTAAAACGGAACAAAAGCAGGATTCTGTAGTGGTTTACCCTGCTGTTGCTCCCTCCATGTATCTTTCCTATAAACGTTACCTCTGCTCGTTTTTTGCTCCATCCTGTCTATGAGGAACTGAACTATAACTATCACTGCATGATAGAGGCAGAGCGCGTTCACTCTGCTCCACGCTCAAATAAAGTTTTTTTAATAATCAAACGTCTCCGCGTTGCACAACACGACGAATCAATTATGAAATTGATTGCCAATGCTTGATTCGTTGTTGCAGCCATATTCGAAACATTTTAAAACCAGTCTTTACAGTGACAGTAGTAATTTTTTCTGCAACAGCTTCAGCAAATAAACGGTTGCGCAAATCAAAGAATTATGCCCCACCCTGTAGAATGGAGGTTTCAAGTGATTTAGTGGAGCGGTGAGAGTTCAGGAATAGCATGCAGAGACAATAAGTTTGAATCCAGGGTGATGAAGTTAGTCATTATTTTTGAAATGCGCTGTTCTTGTAACATGTTTTGGTTTTAACATTGGTCTCACAATAAACAGTGAATACATGATTTGTTTAACATTATTAAAATACATCAAGTCACAATTTCTGAGTATTTGTACAATTCGAACTCAGGGCATTTGCAGATGTTACTCGGTGCACGCATGGTCCACTAGGCAACATGAGATAGAGATTTTTCCAACCCAGTCAAACAAACACAGATTCGCCAAGTCTCGAAATGCTTCTGAAACAACCAATGTTTTTTTTTTAATTGATTTAGTCATGTGACCTGGGTGTTTCGGATCATGCTACGGTACAGTGTTTTTGAAACACTTGCGCTTTAGGATCTCGACACGGTGACGAAACGTTAGTTTTGCGTTAGCCATCCCTAATGTCACCTAATAAATAAACACCTGTAAGCAAGTAACAATATGCCATCGGCGACTCTGCACTGGGTGTGTGTGTATAATTTGCTGTGTGTGTGTAAGAGGAGTCTTTGCTGTTGGTTGTAATGTGAAGTAAATACATATGTTGCTGATGAACTTGTATTTATTCATGCTTGCGATTTTTAGGTGGTGCTTACACTGACACGAAGGCCAAATCCCAATTCTACTTTTGTACCTCTACGCCTTCCCCTTGAAACAGAGAGTGAAGGGGTAGGCTTAAAAATTTACCCCTAATAAATGGGACAGCACTACAACACCTGCACACGTCATCATGTCATCGTGATCTCTTGCTTCATATGAGATCAGACAATGGCGACCAGGGCTTAAAAACAAACAAAAATAAATATCCAATCGGTTTACTCCGAGCAGAATTGATATTTTTTCGGTTCTGTTACTGCATTCCCTTTTAAACAAAAACAAATTCCGAAATTCCGTTTTCTAGATCAATAATCAATAATTCATTTAATATAAATACAAGTTTTAATAGCAATAACTTAAACCGAAACATACCTTTGTACATGAAAGAGCAGGTTCTCGGTAACCTTTAAGACAAGCTCGTCGCATCAGAAATGACTCTCGCTTATGACGTCTGCTTCGCAGGCATTTCACGTTGTATGCGTCATTTGTATACATGCTTTAAATTAATGCTTTTTGTCTCCCAAATTCATATAATAAGAGAACGCTAAAATAACGTTATTAACTGTTTAACTGTAAACGTTTCTGTTCAGAACCATTAAAGTGGATTTTTTTTTTTTCGTTTTTCGTTTCTGTTCCTGCAAAATGTCATTAGTTTCTGTTTTTCGTTTCCACCCCTGAAACGGTTTTGAAGCCCTGATGGCGACGGCTGTAGTTATTCCAGTTGCGTTATTTTATGTTATCATAACGAGTGTCATCGAGTGACAGAATGGTTATGGGACTGCTATATAGGAGTATTATAGGGATTATAGATAATGAAATGTAGCGGTTTTTATTTTAGAGTTTTTTTTTAAAAGCATGACAGTAAAACATGAACGCGGTTATGAATGTATTAAAACATATACTCGTTTGTTGTAAAAATTCGCAATGACAAAAAAAATATATATACTAATTTGTCGATCTCCTTACTTCCAGGTACAGCTATGCTGCCATTGTGGCTGGTGTATAATGAGAAACCCCTTGGTTTCGAGAGTGGTCCTGAGGAGAGGGACAAAAAAAAAAAAAAAAAAAAAAAACCAATAATTAAAAAAAAAAAAAACCTGTTTGAAGGGGGAACCGCTTCCCCTTAGCCCTACGCCTTCAAGCTAAAGAGAATTAGGACACCCCTACCCCTTCACAGGAATGCGCAAAACTTTTGGCTGAAAAGTTCTCATGTAAATGGCCCCTCAAAGAAAAAGGAATCAAGATGTCAGCATTAAAACGATAACTGATTTAGTTAGTGAGCTTTGCACCTTCGTTCATAAAATGATAAACTTAAAAAGTTAAACATCTTATCCATTGATGGATGACCAAATACCACATAAAAGAGATCCCAGACTTGTACTGATTACTTTAAAATCTCTCAAAAACCCTCCCAGTTTTTTTTCATTGCTGGGACAGGAGTATGATTACCCTGGAGGCACGCCAGCTCCTATCTGGCGCTCGAATGCTGAATTTTACCCATTACACAATCTGGCAACAACATACAGCTGCCGCCAAGCCCTTGCCCTCAACGCACTCGTAACTCAGAGTTTCCTCAAGACCATGGGCCAAAACACATGTGTGAGCTAATGAAAATTTGATGGCAAAAAAAACAGCACAACAGCATTATGTAAAAAGAAAACAACTACCCACAAGTAAAAAGCAAAACATTAGAATGAGTAATGATGAAATGAGCTCATGCTGGAATCGGCACGCGGCTTCAGTTAACAGGAGAGTTGCTTGCTCCCATCTTCTTGTAAATGCTCATGACTTCCTCTATAAGGGGCCTGCCAGAGGACCGGTCCAACTATTGTGGGGAGCAAAGCGAACAAAGATGATGTCACGATTATGAAGTTTACTTTGCTCCAATTATGTCGTAACACTGTGTTCTTCCTGAAAAAAAGACTGAGCATCTGGGTCTGCACACTTCATAACATGTGTCGCCACAGTCTATAGCTCATGGAGCTTAGTGAAACAAGACGACCGAGCCATTATTTGCTCCATGGGAAGAGGATCTTAATTCACAACATCTTGCTTCTCTCCATGCACTGATCGTGTAGAATATGCTAAAATATGCTAGTACATTATGCTAAAAGCAAGGTTTTTTTTTTTTTTTTTTTTTTTTTTTAGGTACACTTTGTTAGGTACACCTGTCCAACTGCTCGTTAACTCAAATTTCTAATCAGCCAATCATATCGCAGCAACTCAGTGAAATTAGGCATGTAGACATGGTCAAGACGATCTGCTGCAGTTCAAATCGAGCATCAGAATAGGGAAGAAATGGGATTTAAGTGACTTTGAACGTGGCATGGTTGTTGGTGCCAGACTTGCTGGTCTGAGTATTTCAGAAACTGCTGATCTACTAGGATTTTCACACATAACCATCTCTACGGTTTACAGAGAATGGTCAAAAACAAAGAAAATATCCAGTGAGTGGCAGTTCTGTGGGAGCAAATGCCTTCTTGATGCCAGAGGTCAGAGGAGAATGGCCAGACTGGTTCCAGTTGATAGAAAGGCAACAGTAACTCAAATAACCACTCGTTACAACCGAGGTCTGCAAAAGAGCATCTCTGAATGCACAACGCATCCAACCTTGAGGCAGATGGGCTACAGCAGCAAAAGACCACACCAGGTGCTACTCCTGTCAGCTAAGAACAGGAAACTGAGGCTACAATTCGCACAGGCTCACCAAAGTTGGACAATAGAAGATTGCAAAAACGTTGCCTGGTCTGATGAGTCTCGATTTCTGCTGTGACATTTGGATGGTTGGGTCAGAATTAGACATCAACACCATGAAAGCATAGATGCATCCTGCCTTGTATCAACAGTTCAGGCTGGTGGTGGTGGTGTAATGGTGTGGGGGATATTTTCTTGGGACACGTTGGGCCCATTAGTACCAATTGAGCATCCCATCAACGCCACAGCCTACCTGAGTATTGTTGCTGACCATGTCCATTTCTTTATGACCACAGTGTACCCATCTTCTGATGGCTACTTCCAGCAGGATAACGCACCATGTCATGAAGTGCGAATCATCTCAGACTGGTTTCTTGAACATGACAAAGAGTTCACAGGACTCAAATGGCCTCCACAGTCACCAGTTCTCGATCCAATAGAGCACCATTGGGATGTGGTGGAATCATCATGGATGTGCAGCAGACAAATCTGCAGCAACTGCGTGATGCTATCATGTCTATATGGACCAAAATCTGAGGAATATTTCCAGTAACTTGTTGAATTTATGCCATTAAGGATTAAGGCAGTTCTGAAGGCAAAAAGGGGTCCCACCCGGTACTAGTGAGGTGTGCTAGTACTGGCATAAAGTGGCCAGAGAGTGTATATTCAGCAGAAGATGAGAAATTCTTTGTATGAGCAACTCAAATTTCATTCTACATGCTCTAGCAGTCTTTATTGTTGTGAAAACATCAAGGGTTGATGTTGGTTGTCATGTCCAAATAACATGAAAGAAAAAAATACCAGATGATGATAAACAGATGAAAGTTAGTTTGTGTTACATTTCTAAAAATGAATGGCAAAAAGTCTCTATCTTTCTTTCTTTCTTTGTTTTTATTTGACAAGAAAAAAAAATGAATACACTTAATTCGTCATGGATAGACACAAAGTTTTAAAAACAAAACCTATTTCCATTGTAGTCCTTGACGAACTAAATGGACTCACTCTGTCTGAACAAATGCAAGTGAGTGAATAATCATCATGTTATCCTCAAACTGTGTGATGTGATGTCATGTACAGGCTTGAGTGCAGCAAGTACTAATTACCTCCAGACTGATGGCGAATTGGAGGCCCGTAACCGTGGTTCCCGGTAAGGGGTGGGGTTGCAGTAACTGATAGTTTCACATTTCTGAGGCATTAGGATCCTCCCTCCAGTGTGAGCGACGTCTCAAAACAGAAGAGCTCAGGACTCCAGGCTCACTGCAAAACAACAATAATGGACAAAATTGAGAACAGCTCGTCTTTCCAGCCCTGAATACACAGACTATATAAGGACAGTTTTGAAACATAAGACCCTTTAAAGTATTCACTTGAATTCGTTTATAATATAGATAAAATTCATTGCAGATATACATTTTTATTAGTTTGTACAGTTTGGCAGTTCTACAAGTAGTTAAATCGTCCATTAGAAGAGCTGAATCTCTTGCTGACTCACTGTTAGCAATCAAAACACTAACCGTTAACCTCCTAGTTCTCTTTCTGTGGTATCACCTACATCTCTTTCTAGCTCATATTTCTCTTGAATCGTTTACTGCAGTACTTCATGTTTATGACGGGTAATCAACCATTGTGAATTGACAATTTATTCTGCATTATGAAATTTTCTAAATGCATTTTGATAGTCTTGAATTGATCCTAAGCTTAGAGCTTTTACTACCAGATGGTGCTATACAATTTACAAACAGACACACTCCTCCAATCCTTACACACACTACAATGCAAAAAAAAAGTTAATGATTTCATGAAAATGTTTGTGAATTACAAGAGTGTTTAAAATCAGTTGTGTTCACATTATGCCATGGAATAAAAGCCGTGATACAAGTACATCTGACCTAGAGATACTCATTTCAGGTAATTTCGCCAACCGACAACTGCCGCACGTTAACCGTTAACTGCTCAGATTAATAATAAAATTATTATTACTATTTTTTTTAATTGAAGTGTCTATTTTGTGTCTGACACATTAAATATTGCATTTTAAAATACTGATTTATTTTAGCATGCGAACACATTAACAACAGAACATCTACATGCACCTTTCCAACATAGAAGAAAAAAAAAATAAATAAATAAAAAGAATCAAATAAATGGGTCTGCCCTAGATATTTTTCATTTAAAATGACAAATTTAGATTACAAAACGAAAACACTGACTGAATCCTATTTAAGAACAGGCATAGGCTGTGGATTCGTGAATTCAACAACCTAAAAAAATTTATATATACACATCTCCAATTTGTAAATTCAAAAATACACAAATCCAATTCATCAATTCAAAACACACAAATCCAAGTTGTCAATTCAAAACGCGATTCAAAATACACAAATCCAATTCGTCAATTCAAAATGCACAAATCCAATTAATCAATTCAAAAATACACAAATCCAATTCGTCAATTCAAAATACACAAATCCAATTAATCAATTCAAAACACGATTAAAAAAATACACAAATCCAATTCATCAATTCAAAACACACAAATCCAAGTTGTCATTTCAAAACGCGATTCAAAATGCACAAATCCAATTCGTCAATTCAAAATACACAAATCCAAGTCGTCAATTCAAAACGCGATTCAAAATGCACAAATCCAATTCATCAATTCAAAACACGATCAAAAAATACACTAATCCAATTTGTAAATTCAAAACACCATTCAAAAATACACAAATCCAATTCATCAATTCAAAACACACAAATCCAAGTTGTCAATTCAAAACGCGATTCAAAATGCACAAATCCAATTCGTCAATTCAAAATACACAAATCCAAGTTGTCAATTCAAAACGCGATTCAAAATGCACAAATCCAATTAATCAATTCAAAACACGCATCCAATTCATCAATTCAAAACACGATCAAAAAATACACTAATCCAATTTGTAAATTTAAAACACCATTCAAAAATACACAAATCCAATTCATCAATTAAAAACACACAAATCCAAGTTGTCAATTCAAAAAGCGATTCAAAATGCACAAATCCAATTAATCAATTCAAAACACGATTAAAAAAAATACACAAATCCAATTCGTCAATTCAAAATACACAAATCCAAGTTGTCAATTCAAAACGCGATTCAAAATGCACAAATCCAATTAATCAATTCAAAACACGCATCCAATTCATCAATTCAAAACATGATAAAAAAATACACTAATCCAATTTGTCAATTCAAAACATGATTAAGAAACGCACAAATGCAATTAGTCAATTCAAAACAGGATTTAAAAAAATACAAATCCAATTTTATTTATGAATTGTGTTTTGAATTTACAAACTGGATTTTGTAAACATGAATTGTGCTGTGCATGTATGAATTTTATTTTGTAAATTTATCATTTTTGAGACTGATCTGGCTCCATATCTACACGCTACATAATGTGTCACAAATACACATTTACAGTCCACAATTGTGTAATCTATACATTCTGTAGCAACATGAGTATATTTTAGTGGTAATTTTAACCATGTGCAATGGCTACAAATGCTATGCCTCAAACAGTACATGAAACTGTACATTCCGATGAGATGGAGTGGTTATGGCTGTGATGCATTATGGAGTCTTATGTCAATTACAGAGTATTTTATGTCAAAATGAATTAAGTTGCGGTCGGAGAAGGCCCAAAGTTTTTGTCTTCCACCACTTACTGAGGTTTGGTGAACTCTGACCTGCAAATTTGCACAAGCATCAATTCATCCCAGACTGAACTCTTGGCTCAAACTCAAATCTGCATGGCTTGCAGAGTGTGAAGGTTATAAAGTAATTGCCCATTTTCAAAAGCCTAAATAGATACGGTATGCAGCAGCCACATGCAAGGATGCAATTCTAAGATAACTAGGCTATTTTATATAGAGACACAGAAACCTAGAATGGAAACAGGGAACAAAGACAATGCTGTGTGCAAGCTTTAACACCCTGAATTGGTAAACTGGGTCACAGCTAGGCATGGGCCAGTATAAAATTCTGATGGTATGAAAACCTTGGACAAAAAAAAATAATAAAAAAATAAAATAAAAAAAATTCACGGTACTACAGTATTGTGATTACTGCTCTAAAATATGTTCTTCTGGGTTAAAAAACAACTTTTATCCTATTGTACACAATATATTTTATTTTAAGAGACATTTAAAATACTTTGGAACAGTAAACATGTCAGGCTAAATAATTCAAATAAATCATTGACTTCTGCTGTCTTTATAAGCTTACAAAACACAGATTTCTTTACAACTTGAAAAGGCATTTTTGGTTATCTTCCTTTTCTTTGGATATAAAGAGAGTAAGCAGCTGCACTCTGCACTGTTTAGATGCATAGCACATAGGATGCACATAGCAGCATAGGATGTTGGTTTATATGCGATTTGTTTCAAAAATGTTTGCTGAATCATGTGCAGATCATTGATGTAGAGGCTCCTTTTCTGCTGGAGATACTGTTGCCCAAAAAACTAAATAAAATAATTGTAAAAAACCATCTTGAAAAAAATAAAATGCAATGCAACATACTGAAGGTCAAACTACAGCACTAATAATTTAGATGGACATAATCTGTAGCATAAAAATAAAGTAGCATTGATAAGTAATTGTGACGTAAAGCTAAACAGAACACATGGCACTAGATTACCCATGCCCTTTCCCTCTTCAGGGTCTAAAAAGACAGCCAATCAGTTTGTTTTCAAAAAGATACTCATGATGAGCAGATGAGAGACTAAAAAAATTTTTTTTAAAGATTTTGGAACAGTATCTCCATGTTCCTTCCGTAGGTCCTGAACGAAACTCTGACCAATAAAACGAACACTAGCTGAGCTCACCAGTAAGAACAAGATTACATGGTCTCAACGGAGAGACCAAAACAAAGCACAGATAACTTCATTTCCTCTTTCAGTCCATGTATTCTTAGTAGTAGCATGTTTATGCAAGCAGCTAACATACTGCAGGTTGTACCTTTCCTCAAAAAAAAAAATTACATATTTGCAATATTTTTCTCAAATCAGTAACTGCAATCTTTTTTCAGCTATGCATCTATTTAAATGTACTCACATGCATCAAAAACATTCGTGGCATTGTAAAATCCTCCGCTACGACATTTGCACAGTATTCCATTACAGAGAATAGCATGTACACAGTCTTCAGAGAAGCACGTGGTTTTGAGTCTGACTGACACCCTCCAGAACTTCACCTAAGTAAGCTGCGATTGGCTGGGACAGGAGGGCTCTGCTTACAAGCACGTGTGTGCTGCTGAAGGAAATAAACGCATGTCTGATTACGAGCCAATGGGATATTCAAGATCTCAGCATGCCTATAAATGGCAAAGATAATCAATACTTTTAAACCATTGCTGAAGAGCAGGCATAAAGTGGAGAATCCTAAGGTAAAACCTACTATCCAAAACAAAAACATCACTGGACAATGCACATACAACATATTTTAATAGCATGAGAACTCCTCAAATCGCACTTCCTTCACCTGAACTTGCTCAAGCTTTTCCCAAAAACAATGGCACTCATTCAAGTGGAGAGGTGGGGCGGCTGCTGAGCTTACACAATGCCATTTCCAGACCGTCTAAAAGAGACCAGCTGCTACAATGGCTTTCATAGATCCTTCCAGATCTCGGACGCCGTAAAAACCTAAGAATGTAAATCAAAGAAGCACAGATCTCTCACGGTACAAAGCCAAACTACTTCTACAAACAGAGAACTCTTTGAGCTGGCCGAAAATGTCTTTGAGGATTTCTGCCAAACCAAAATAAATAATGTAAATTGTACGTGGTATACGTCCCAACTTTTAAAATATTACACAAAGTATGTAAAAGTATTTCTAAAAAAAAAAAAAAAAAAAAAAAAAAAAAATGGCATGCAAAACAGAATGGATATCAAACACAAATACTGCATTGCTGTCAAATGTCCTCACTGAATGCTTAAGCAAGCAACTTAATCACATTCAAATTAGACTTTCCGTCAGTTTATACCATTTGAGTCAACAGATTCAACTGGAGTTAATAGTTCCAATGGCAAAATAACGTTGCTGTGAAATTAGGCAGACAAGAGTTTCTTACAGGAGACTACGGTTCACCCCCCGCCCCTAAAAAAACTACACTTTTTTTTTAGTACAACTTCCCTTCTTCAGAAACATTTAAGTCAAATGTGGTTTTCAGCTTCAAATCAAACAAAGGGCCATTTTTTTTTCAAAGCACTTGGCATATGGACAGAATTGGCTTTTATATTTGATTTGGTCCTCTGTCAAATCAAAGTGCTTGGGAGTTTTCTTTCCCATAACTTAGATGTAGATGGGTTGTGGAGCTATTGTGCAATGTGTTGCCTTCTTGAGCTGCCTTTCTGCACGTTCGAGTCAAAAACAAGCTGGAGATTATCTTTGCCCTCTTTGTTCATTGATTTATGATTGCTGACACAAATGCATGTTTGCTCAAGTTTTGTATTCAAAAAACTGTTTAGTTAGAAGGGCTGGGCAATAAAATCTGTATCTGTATTTATTGACCGAACAACATTGTCAATAACCATTTAAAAAAGGTTCGATATGAAGGAGCATGAGTCTTGGAATGCCAGTAAGCTTGTCATTTCCAATGGAGGCGCACAACTTGTACAATCAGAATAACACCACATGTGAAAATGAGTGTCGTATAGCAGCAGTGAGGAAATTTTGATTCCTTTTCTTGTGCATCCCAACTACTAGCCTCCCATCTGGAAGAGTTTTAAGCATAGGGGGTAATGTAGTCATTCAACTTCACATTCTGTAATGTTGCAGTATGTATCTGAATAATGATGGTTGGTTCCTTTACTTACTAGCTCATATTTGATTTTCATAGTTTGTGTCGTTTACAGAGTTTGAGGTTTACCATTTTATTAATATGGACACCTCTCAGGGCTTCTGGTAGTACCTAGAATAGCAAAGTCGAGTAAAGGAGGTCGAGCCTTCACATTTATGGCTCCTAAACTCTGGAATAGCCTTCCTGATAACGACTGAGGCTCAGACACACTCTCCCAATTCAAAATTAGATTGAAAACTTTAGTAAAGCATTCACTCAGTGCATCACTTAGCGGTATGATACATGAATGTGCTCCACGCAGATTTCTGCATCTCATTTATATACACTATGAACAGCAGCTACACTAATTATTCCATCTATTCTCTATTTCCACCTGGGCATACTCTTCCTGAGGCCCTCAGACTGTGCTGCTCTATTAATTCGATCCAAGACCAGCGACGAGATGATCCCAAGGTTTTCATATCATGGACCAGGTCGTAGCCTGAGCAGCTGTTGTGGTGGTCATGGAGGAGTGGAGAGCATGAGACTGTTCGCGATTCCTGTGACGCTCCAGGGACAGACGAGTCTTCGCAGAGGTCCAGTTCCAGCCTCCGGCGCCTTGACTGCAGCTCTGCACAAGACATTTGGCCAGAGGAGAAATGGTTGTGCCCAACTGAGCCTGGTTTCTCTCGAGGTTTTTTAATTCTTCACTTTCGCCAATTGGTGAAGTTTTTTCCTCACCACTGGCTTGCATGGTTTGGGATCTGTAGAGCTGCGCATCTATGGATTTGCTCTTCAGTGTTTGGACTTTCAGTAGTGATTGTAAAACCACGCTGAACTGAGCTAAACTGAACTGAACTTAAACTCTGAAAACTGAAGTACACCGTTTCAATTTACTATGATCTTCTATGTGAAGCTGCTTTGACACAATCTACATAGTAAAAGCGTTATACAAATAAAGGTGAATTGAAAACTTTAGAGATGTTGATCAACCTTTTGCACACACTTTGTCATTTAATTAACACATTTTATCTATCAAGCTTAAGAGTCTCTTTAACACTCACGTTTTATTATAAAAAAATCAGATATTTTGGTTAAATATTTTTGTTTTTGACTATTAAAACTATTTGCCTTAGTAATGTTGGTAAATTAATGTGGTTAATAAAAAAAAACCTAATATTTTCTAAACATATTGTTATTGTTATATTGTATTGTTAAAAAAATACTCAATAATTATCGATATCGAATGATATGAAACGTGGTATTGTGATTTTTTTTTAATAAATCACCCAGCCCTATTAGTTATGTCAAAACGAATCTAAATTTCATGTCAAAATTACTTGATGCCAAAGTCTAACTACTCAGAACTAAAATGGTTAAGCCCATTGAAATCAGACATCATGAGTAAAAACAAGCAACATAGAAGCTACTTAGTATAACTACATAGGTATAACTATGGCCAGACAAAATCTGCAGACATTTTTTGCTATTTTGTTAAAAATCTATGGATTTATGCAGAATGATTTTAGGAGTTTCATAAAACTTAAGTAAAAAAAAACAAAAAAAAAAAACAACATAAATCATTTTCAAAACCACAAATAAATCATATGAACATTTAAATATTATCATTATATCACAATAATATTAGTGAAAATTAATTTAAAAACTAAATAAATATAAATTTACACACAAGTAAACACATAGACTCAATGATGTGCTAAAAATCTGCGGATTTCTGAACGCGCAGATTCCGTGTGGGCCTAGGTATAACTCTGCATTTAAAGCAATAATGGCAATGATAAAAGTTTAATACTGCAAATGTTCCTTTACACCCCAGCTCAGGTATACCAAAATTTTTTTCCATCAATCAAACAACAAAAACAAACTCCAACAAGGGTAAATCAAAACCTTAAGATACCGAATACATTAATAAGCAATTTCACCATATGTGTACTTGTAGACCCATTCTGTGTTTGCAAATGATATCAGAAGATTTTATCTTATGGTCCAAGAACCAACCAGTCTTAACCACTGATTGAAGCCCTTCAAAAGAGGTCAATACAACAAGAACAAATCAATCCACCTCAAAGTCCCTAATGAAGACACCTCTGATTACCCAACAACCCCGGCCCTAAATTCCATATCTCTATATAAGTTCACACATGCAGTGTAATTGCTTCTGTGGCACTTTGAGTGACCGTCCATGATAAGGGTGTGTGCGTGTGTCCGGTTGCCAAATACTACGCTGACACCACACTAGGAATAGTTAGGTCAGGTCAACAAGCATATCAAGAGCCCAACCCAACACAGGCAGCCAGGACAAGCAGAGTAAAAACACAGCCCCAACATGAATGAGGTGTGAGACAAAACCTAGCCTTTGAACACTCTTTTCCACCTGAAACCTGATATGAACACACCTTGTGTAGTCGGCTTTCCAAGACAACCTTGTTGTTGCCATTATAACTGCTATCTGTCTTCTGTCTCACTCTCCTATTAAATCACCCAGTGTCATAAACGTCTGTAATGAGCAGACATGTGAACACAGCCGTATGATCTCATTAAGAAGGTGTGTGCCAGCTACACTAATGTTCTTAGTTGGACTGTCTGCGGAATGAGAGTTTAGCATGCACAAAAAGTAAGCTTGTGTTGTATGGTTGAGGAATTAAAAAATATTTTGAAGTACAAATGAAATAGGGGTCGAATAAGTTTTCAAAGAAATCTTACGTTAACAAAAGGATGCATTCATTTGATCAAAGTACTGTAAAGGGTAATACTTATAAAAAAAAAGTTAGAGCTGCACGATTGATGAGAATTTTCTCGTCCATTTTGTCATTAAATACGGTTCTGTAATCAGTAATAAATCTCAAGCACTTGCTTTCAGATGGAGCAGTGTTTCCCGTAGTTCACTGACAAGGTATGCCAAAAATCATGGATGATTTAATCTGAGCAATCCTCAAGTCAAAGATAATCATTTTGCAATTTGACCGGTTCACGTTGCTTCTCAGTGAACTATGGCCATGTCCACAGTAATACATTCGTTTATTTTTTTTCTCCATTTTGGCCTTTCCTCCACACAGAGACAGCGTTTATTAACAATCAATGTCAGTTTGTACTAGAGGTTGAATGACTTTAGATTTTTAAAAGTCGACTTTTATGTTATAAAATTCATAGAAAAATTATTTTCATAGAAGACGGAAAGTAAATAAACACAGCACCTTACAACTGTGCGCATGTGCAGTTCATGAACAAAAGCGCTTTCAGTCATTTTAGTGTGAATGACCATTTTTTCAGAAAGAATTGAAAAGGATGCTGTGGATTTTTTTAGACACTTTTTTTAGAAAATGCCATTTTCAAATTTATCCGGATTAGTGTAGATGTAGCCCATGACTGTGTTGCTGCAACATGGCACATGAAAAAGCCCATTTAATAACATTTCTACTTCAAGCTCACCTTAAAATAAATTACTATTTGATATAATATTACAGTGTTTAGCAGTCATGTTGACTCAAAGGCAGTTAAATGCAATGTTCATTTTTATTCCCCCCCCCCATCAATTTTACTGCGACATATTTGCAGTTTCAACAAAAGAGCGGCCTCTGGCCCTTTGAGGAGGTTTACTATGATTCTCTTTGAAGATGTCAATTAAGGCAGATTTATACTTCTACATCAAGTGCATTCGTATAGTCTGGCGCAGCCTTTATACGGTCGTGGCTCGCCGTGGCTGACGACAACGCTGACGTGCACCACTCGAAAAATGTAACCATAAGTCGCAACGACGCATAGCGCAAGCTCTGTGATTAGTCGGCTTGGTAGCTGTGACGAGTGTGAGCCGCGAGCCAGATGGAGCGAGTGTTTACAAGTGCCAAGTCCTGTAAAGGAGCTCCAGTTGGAAACTTTTATTTTGTGTTTACCTTATGATTAAAGTTGTTGCACGTCTGCCGGTTGCTGCCTCTGAATAAGCAAGTTTAGAAAAAACAAAACACCCTCAAAGAATCTAGACAGAGGAACATAAAAGCCTACTGCCCGCTAGTGTTTCGGAAGTGTTATTGCAAAGAAACACAAACAGCGCGCAGAAGTATAAATGCATGGCTACGCACAAGGCAAGCACTGTAGGTTACGCAGATAACTTGATGCAGAAGTATAAACCAGCCTTTAGAACCACAGTTTTAGCTGAATTGTGATAAATTTATTTTTTATTAATCACACCATTTATTAATAAAAAACTGTTCTTTAATTATTAATACAACTTTGAAAATTTACTAAAAAACAAGACTAAAAAAGTGAGGTTAGCTGGATTACTTCTTTACTATATTGAATATGACCCAATTATTCAGTCTATTAGTCATTCAGGCAAGCCAGCAACTAGCTGGATTTTAAAAGTATGTAGTTTAATACATCCCTGCTGTGCATTTCTGGTCACAAACAAAAAAACATCATGCATCAAAACAAAAAGACTTGGTAAGAAATATTTTGCTTGCATGCATGCATGCATTAAGACTGCAATATTAATTGTGAAAAAGAAAGGCTCTAGATTTTCACGTGCTGCTCGAATAATGCAGAGTGTGTCAGCCACGGCGCTAATTTTGCCACACAAATACTTCAAAGCATTGCAAGCTTAATGAAAAGCACACTAAACCTCACTTTGAAAAGGGGCAAAGCAATTCCAACCACATACTATGCCGGAGACCTGCCCACGTTCAAGACAAAAGCTTGTCCCAACCTGCTGGGTATTTCTTCCCTGCGAGTATTACAGCTTTCAGTGGTTTGCAGAGCGAGGCAAGATACACCTTTCTGCTTCAAACTTCCCTTCAGCCAGTCAGATGACTCTTGGCTGAGTGACCAAACAGGTTTTTTTATGCCATGTAAGCAGTCCAGTTGTCAGACCTCCATTGCATGAGCCGTAGGGTTCATAGTGTTCAAACAGGTGGTCGAGCCTAAATTTTTTTTTATGAAGTGTTCACTTGACTTGGTTCTCACAAAGCTGCATAAAAGGCAGACCAAAATGCACCACCAAAACAGGACTGCTACAATTCTGCACGTTTCAACATGACACCGGTTGCCTAAACCAATACTCGTGCTTGCCAAATAAACTTAAAACGCCTGCCAAATACACCAACCTCTTGATTGGCCTGATAATGGGAATTGTTTAAACTACTCATTAGATGTGGTATGGGACAACACACTAGATTTCAGAAGCACAACTAAAATAACTTGTCGCAACAATAAAAACCTAATTTGCATGTCATCGGTATACAATTATGGTGCGCCTCTGTAACACACAAACCCGTCTAACACTCATTTACTGGTCAGGCTGGTGTTGGACTTTCCGGGTTGTTTTTTAACACATGGAATTCTGCAACTCACAAGATAAGATTATAATCTAGATCTAATCTAGATATATAAAAACAAAACATCGTGACACCTAATATAAAATGACCTAAAAAGGAGCCAAATCTAAGTCACCCGTGTTCAACCAGATAACTAAAGGACAACAAAAAAAATTGTTCTGACCACAAAAGCAACATCTTCCATAAGGACATTTATCACGCCTGTAATAGCATGTACGGCCTGGTTTTGACATGTCATATAACAGCTGACCAGCAGAAGATAAAAGCCACTCTTTTCACTCTTGATCCGCAATTATCAAAACTGTAGGGCTTCAAAATACTCTTTCCACCTCCCCCCATTATGGAAAAACAAGGCTAGCGGATCAGCCCACTGTGGGGAACAACTGACCTGTTAAAAACAAGTCAGGCCCTGGATCAAAATTTGGCTTCAGGAAAACTAAATTTTCAACAAAAAAATCTATTACATAAAGACGGACTGATATTTTTTTGTTTAATCAGTCATGACCATGTTTCTACATGTCAGATAACTAATGAGAAAAACCTATTTCTTTGTATTGTCAATGAACGGTGCAACACTTTGGGTTTTGAAAGGAAAACTTATTCATTTTCCCTATAGGAAAATTGATTTTTTTTACAAACACTGATAAAACTTTAAAGACTGACCTCTTTTATTTAGGTTGAAAACATTAAGAAAAAATGTTGTACATACAAACTGTATTAGTAACTAAACACCAACCAAAGAACACCCACCCTATCCTGACAGAGCCATATACATATGCAAAAACCAATAAATAATAATAATAATAATAATAATAACAACAACAATAATAAATAATAATAAAATATTATTATATTTATTTATAATAATAAATACATTTTGTAAAATGCATAAAGACAATGACAGTTCAACACATTTACATACAATGGAAGTGTAAATATATTAAATCATAACAAACATAATTCACAAATTAACACAGTGAACTATCATTAAACATAGCCGATCACACTGAACGTACTTTTTGTGCCAAGGCGCATCTTTTGAATGGTTTACTAATGGTGCCTTGTGTTTTTGTCACTGCTTATACGCCCTGCACGCCTCGCATTTTTGCCGTTGCGCGCTTGCAGTTAAAAAAAGTCAACTGAGCAGAAAAAGCGCATTACGTCAGTCTTTTTCATTCTACAATCAAATGAAAGCAGAGGCGGGGTTTCTGTTGTGGTGACAGCAGTGTTATAAAGACGACTACGGAGACTTTTAAACAGAGGAGAGACTAGTGGTCGCTGTTTCAACTTATCCAGAGCTGTATGACTTTACAAGTCTTGAATAATCACAATATTATTAAATATTACAATTATAACAATATAAACAGCAACACTCGTGCACAATACGCAGATGATTCAGGGTGCTTTCTTACCTGTGGATCGATTTTTTTTTGTTCCGAAACGGGGATTAAAATTGTTACAATGCTTAATTTCATTCTTGGTGCGGTTCGCTTTCACAAACGGACATAGGCGAATAAACTCCCCCTTACATTGGTCAGAGTTTCATGGTTCATTTTTTAGAGTGCCGCTCAACTGTCATGTGTCCTTAATTTATGAAGCTTTACATTTCTCTATCCTTTTTATCTCGACCGTGTCATTCACAATGCTTCACGTGACCGTAATGGCACTTTCCACTTTAAACCTATAAACTAAAGCTGAATATATTGTTTGAGCGTCGACATCACAATGTACTAGGGTTGTCGCGATACCATTCATTCATCTTACGATACTTTACCAGCTAAAGTATCACAATACCAAGCAGTATTGCAATACAGTAATTTATAAATCAAATTATAAAGAAAATTGTCAGAAATACTATATTTTACATGTTATAATAGGCCTTGAATTTAATTTATAAATCTCTTATTAAATAAATTAGTTTTTGCACTTCACTTCACCTAAAATGTATTTTTTTTTAGATAAAAAACATTAAATACATTAAAATGAAGATATAAACATTTACGAAATAAAATTTCTTACAAAAAGAACATTTTTCCATAAAACTTTTCCAAAAAATTTGGCTATATGAAGTGGTCAAAAATTGTTTCAATGTTGCTATTTTGGGTTTTTCTTATCAGGTAACAATCCAAAATTTCACTCTGTGAGCCGCTCTTTTTAAGAGATTGTCGCGGTTGTTGTAGCTCCTAAATCATATTGAGAGGAACAGAAATTAACCAATTGAGATCAGAGAGCCTGCAACCTTAAAGGGCTTTAACACAAAAATGTGAGCATTTAGTGACTTTTCCACATCCAACATTATCTATTGTAGATAGACCGTTAATGACGATACTACGGTTTACAAACTAAAGTGGCATCTCCAGTATTTTGGAGCCATAGTATCGCAATACTAGCATAGTCCCGGTAAACCGTACAACTCCAGAATTGTACGAATCTGCAATAGTCACATCGCAGGTGTGGAAATATAAATTTATATAATCTATATATAACTGAAAAGTAGTTTTTAGGGTGTGACAGACCTTAAAATGTCTTGGTTTCCTGGGCCCTGACTGTCTCCAAAGTCTAATGCAAATTTCATTACTTTGAATCAGTTTCACAGCACGACTGTGTCTATTGTCTTCTCAAAAAAGTGAACTGGTCGGACAGTTTCTGTCTCCAGAACATCATTTGCACACTGGTTTAATGCTAAAACGTATCGTGAATGGCTATTTATACGCTGATGAGATCGGGGCTGGAAAGGCAATTTATCGTGCCGACAACACTTCATTTGCATGCTTTGTTTAAATTTGTCTCCACCCCTATGAATCACTGTCACTAAAATGTATAAAAACTTAGTGCATGCTGTACAATTGTGAGTTTCTTTCGATGACGCCACAGCCACGCTGAGTTCCTCTTTTTAAAGGATTCTGCTTTGAAGATAACTGAAAGTTCTCCCTGTTTTTTTGGGCTCGTCTTAGAATTTCACAACAGTTTTGGTGCAGTGAGCCAAACTAGAGAAATTCACAGCACAGGATTAGATTACTTATTAAATATTAGAATATAAAGATATTTTTATATTATTGTATAAAATGATTTATAAAATGAAGACCATGTTATTTTACATTTGATTTTTACATGGTTGTATTTGAATACTCAGACTCAGAAAAAATGCTCTGTTCTATGATTGCAATTTATTATATTTTATGAAGACACTTCATAAAACACTTAATCTAAATTATTCAAATCTATTCAATTATATTCATCTCACAGCAAAACAATCTCGCAATGTCAGACATTGCGATATTATGTTTTGCTGCGATATATTTTGCGAAATGAACACAATTTCACCAGATGGCTTGAATAGCTCCATTTGTGAATTTTTTTTAATTAATTTAGATTGGGTGGGTTGATTTAGTAAGGGTGTGAATCATGTATATAAATAAAGTTGCAAGAATAATTACAATAGAGCAAAGAAAAAGTTAAATAAACAAAGCTTTATGGTTTTCCAGGGAGTCAAACAGTATCCAGATACAGAAATTTATTAATGTAATGTAAAATAGAACCATATAATCTTCATTGTATTAATAAATCAGAACATTTTCTCTTCATTAAAGTTACAAAATGTTTTACAATATTGTGCGCGGATATTGTGCCCTTTAAAACGCATGCAAATGATAAAGTTTCACTCTGTTACGGTTATACGTGGCAATGACTTCACAAACATCATGCATTTCAATTGTTGATTGACTATAATCCCAACTTAACATTGAATATCTTGTGATGGGACTATTGCGCACACACACTGCGATATCGATGCTGAAACGATATATTGTGCAGCACTAAAAAATATTATATTTTCCTTTAACAGCGTTCATATACTGTTTTGTATCAAATCAAAGCTAGTAACTGTTGGGATTCTGGTTGGTTTGGTTTATGGCTTAGCCTATAATGCATTAAAAAAACCTTGTGGGAAAATTACATCTGGAGTGCTATTAGATAAATATGTATGTGACGTCCAAACTAGTCATCTTGACGTACAAACTAGACACCTAATATAAATCATTTTTGTAACTGAATTGTTCAAACCAACACCTTACACAGGAGCAAAGTTCAAACGTCCAATCAAGTTAAACATTACACGTTATTTGATTCTTCACCCCCAATAAACATGTTGTTTTCTCAGGTCAACTAATGCAAGTGAACACTGTATTTTGCATTCAAAAAGTAGGTAAGTAAGAAACATCTCTAATGAAGTGATGGAATTATATCTTCATAATCAGCATGCTGTTGTTGACATATACTAATAATAGGGCTAATGCCAAGTCTTAATCAGTATGCTAGGGCAAATTTTTATTTGTACGTTGTCTGAAAGACTTCCAAAAGGCTGAGGTAAAGTTGGTTTTATATTCTCACATTCGTTCAGTGACAACTTGTGGCATGCTCCCTATATCGTGTACCATGGTACGTTGAATATTCAGTCTGAAATCACAAGTATGACTATAAAACAACATTAGCACTATTTAATTGACTGTGAAGAATGTTTACTTTAATAGCTAATATGATTTCCCCATTTAGAATTTGCAAAGAATATTTTTGTGAAATTTTATTAGTAAAAAGAAAGAGAATTTGTGAATATAAAACCAACTTTACCCTAATGGCAGAAAGTAGGAAGCATCAAATATGGCAGAATGAAAACAAATTTCACTTAAGGCCAACAACACCGTATATCAGAGGTTTGAACTTTGTAAAGTATCAAAACAAAACGTGTTAAACAAGTAAAAACAAATGTAAAATCTAAACGAAGATAAACAGAACTTAAACTAGGAACAGGCCACTGCACCAAAACAGTCTTGAAGTTATTTATTAGGGACTTAAAGTTAACTACGAGTTATTTACGGTTATTAAAAACTTTTAAGCTCCACTGAAAATAATTAAATGTATATATCATGTAAAATAAGAGACAAAAATCGCACAATAATGCATGTGATATTACTGCGTCTATCCTCATTAGCACTGAAGCTAACTGACAGAAACGCCATCACATACATCTGCTCTTTAAACGAGAAGACAAACATGAGTACTTAATCGATCACATGCTCTTAAATACACCTGCATAATCAACAAAACATCCAAATCAAGTCATTTAAAGTCTATTAAAAAGACGTATGTCCTGTTTTGGAGGTGTTTAAATGCTAGTTCCGCTCTGTATATGCCGAACCGAGTCAACAGGAAAAAACACAAAATAAACGCTACATTTTCATCATCTCGGATGCTAAATAAAGCCACTGAAAGTGCGGTGATGCCACAGATATTTGTATTTGTGACTGACACGTATGAGTAACGAGCCAAACATTAATTAATATAAGATTAAAAACTGACCTGAGCGAAAATAAAATTAAAGTCGGGATGAAGAGATGAATTCAGTTGCTGAAACTCTTCGTCGCCTTGTTCTTCTGTCTGCACCGGAGTAAATTCAGCTCATCTTGACATGATTTTAAAGTCGTGTGTCCTTCAGGACTCAACGCTTCACGTCTGTGTGGTTGTGTGTGTGATCAGATCAGGTGAGCGCGCAGCGGGCACTGCCTCATATATCGCGAGCACGCGCATAGAGACACACGAGCGCGCACCAAGTACAAAAAATAGAGCACTGTTTGGCATGGGCAAAATGTGCGTATTAAAATGACATTTTTGACACCACTCATGTAACACATATCACATTAACGTATTAACACTAATAATCCATATTATATATTTAGTTCTGTCAGATAATATTAGATTATTTACAGTTTTACTCAGTCGCGTTGGTGCATTTCTCACAACACTATTTACATTTAGTAATGTGTTCATTTAGTGCACAACAGTTAATGCATTTCTTAAAACAATTAGGACAAACTGCAAAACCTAGTTGATAACCTGCAAAAGCGTGTCACTTGCTCAAAATGGAGACCTCATTCCTCAAAAGCAAGTATTGACGTCAATGAAAGTGTCAGTGTCATCAATATGAAAAGTCCTGACACCATTGTTTATGAACACGAAAGTCAAATGGCTTTGTCATGTTTTCATTATGACACTTTACTCTGTAAAACTTTCCTATGCAAAAAGTCAGATTTTGGTGACACTTCCTGAAAATGCTCAAGACAGCACTATATACTATTATATACTATTTGCACAGCCATTTGAAAACTACAGTAAAGTTAGATATTACTGCATTTAGTGAGGTTTCTGAGTACAAGACACTAAACATTCACATTTTCACATTTTACTGCATATGCTCTTTACAATTCTAATTTACTCACAGCATTGTGCAAAGGAATAAATACACCTTTATTTACAACAAACATAAACTTCCTTTGGGTAGAGCTGTGCACAACTGTAAACAATATTGCAGTACATATTGGAACTGAACATACAACATACATAAGTCTGTAAACATTCATGAAACTGTTCAATTTAGAAGACATTTTTTTACCTTTTTTTTTTAAATGTGCTTGACAGATTTTGACAGGGTCAACAATTCTTTATGTAATGACTCAAGTAATGAAATGAGGACTATTAGTTTTATATGGAATGATTATTCAGCATTCACAAGTTAAGTTAATGTTGACTGACATGACATAAGCAAATGATAATGTTATAAAACAGCAATTGATGCCTGTCCAAAAGCATTTGCAATTTGTTAGAAGGAATAAGAAACTGCTACTGTGATGTGCACAAATGACTTATTGTTTTGAGAAATGCATTAACTGTTGTGCAAACAAAAATAGTGTTGTGAGAAATGCACCAAAGCCTCTAAGAAAAACTGTAAATAACGTAACTTTAATGACCAATAGGGCATGTTTTTGTAATCATTCAGATTTTCAGAGTTTAGATTGGATTTTATTTGTATCATTCATTCATTAATTGTCCTTCAGCTTGGTCTCTATTTTAGAGGTCGCCACGGAGGAATGAACCACATATATCTTTGTCAGTTCAGTATATTTCAGCACTTTATATCATAGCAAAAGAAGCCCCAGAAATATTCTACACCATACTATTTGTTGATGTATTGGCTCTGGTGGGACGCATGTGTTGGCTTAGAGTAACTTAGAGCCCCCCACCAGTGACGATATACAGCCATATTGCACTGCAACGAGTGTGATATTGCATTTATACAGCAGTTCGATGGCATAATCGTGTGTATAAAAAAGAAAATCAATACAGAGTCTCAAAAATCCTATTGTAAGAGGGACTACTTTCTTCTGCCACTCATTCACATCTGCAGCTGACTGTCAGAAGAGCAGAAACCGTTGCTACTTCACAAACGTCACTTTAGAGCTAGTATTTGAATGATTATCCAGTGTTATGTCTAAAGTGATGACAAAACAGGTGACTTTGCTCACATTTTAAGATTATAAGGCTGAGCGGCATGAAATGCCATCAATCTATTTCCCAGCATTTCTCTGTTGCAATCAGGATATCACAAAAAAGTACCCTGAAAAAGCCAAAGCAAACACTACCATTTTTTTGTGGTATAAATACAGCAATACAAAATACAAAAGACAGAGATTGATTCAGAATGTCACTTACCTGATTTATAATGATTTGATCAGCTGTAGTTTGAAACTTGCGCTGAGAAAACGTTGTTTTCTCCCTCTAAGGACTTATTATGCGGTCTCTACCGCCATCTTGTGGTGGAACAACAACGGTCATTTTCTTTGCTCTTCTCAGTATGACAGGCCGATGGTGGCCGATGCGCTGAATCTCCGAAATTCTTATAAATAAACTTCATAGTTGCAATCTAAACAAATACATTCTCCACTAAAAAAGCCCCAAAATACATTTTGTTGACCAACAGCTTCAATGTTTGTCAAACTAAAGTGTACTCTGACTGTTGCTGTATGTGGGCGGAGTAATACACAAATGTGAAGAGGCTGTATGAATGCTGGTATTTGCAGAATATCGCGTTACTATCAACCAATACGATTCAAGAACCAGACAGAACTGTTGTATATAATATAATATAATATAATATAATATAATATAATATAATATAATATAATATAATATAATATAATATAATATAATATAATATAGGTTTGTTGGTTTAGTGCAACAGAAGCCCCAAGAATATTCTCCACTATTTCTTGATTATAATTTCATAAATATATATATCCATCCTCTGGATCTGTAAACTAAAAGGCACACACTCACACACGCACACACACACATAGACAATACAGACATAAACAAACACAATCACAACACAAAGGAGCATTTCTGAAATGTGTGCACATTAGTTTTACAGTGCTGGAGGATTCATGTGTGGGTTGCAACAGGGTTGAAGAACTCCTTGAAGAATCATCAGGTGCTTCAGGCACTCTATAAATAGACCTCTGCATAATTGAGGTCACTTCTATTAGATTTCTGCCAGGGCGTCTCTGACAGACTGTTTCCATGATTAAAAATGTACAACTGCCATGACTTCAGTTTACAATGCTGTTATTTTATTTATATTAGGAGCTGGCAGTAAAAGTGTACAACACAGATCTCACAGTAGATTGTAATTTTATGCCCAGCGCTCAGTGTTTACATCTGTTGTTGTTAATCATTGGATCGTTAAGGCGATCTACATTCACACTGTATTTTATTTCAGGTCTATTTTCACATTAATAACACACTGTTCTTGATTGGCCACTACCACATGTCCCACTATTACAGTCATCATCAACATTACCATCATACATTTTCTAATGTGTCAAATGTATTGAAATTTATGACAACCCAAACCTTCCCGGATACTAACAGGCCCACCTAAAGCTAACTACAGCACTGGAAAAACAATATTTGCATGCAATTTATATATCTATAAAAAAATTAACAGTAAAGAAATCTCTTATAGAGTGCTACAGTCAGGTTCTAGAAGTAAAAGTCAATTAATTTTCTCTATATGGATATTGATTTAAATAATAACTGATTAAAGTTTGAAGACAGATATCTACGTTTTTGTCAAACCCATCTTTTTGCATGATTTTAACTTATTTTAAAAATATTAATGTTGATTGCAGCCTTTATGCAGTCTCTCTAAGCTTGTAAATATGTAAAACATATTTGTTTTCAATAAACATGGATTATATTGCTTCTATAGATATAACAAACTACTTGAAAACGTTGATTTATTTATTTGACCCAATGGTTGAGTTAAAAATATTTGGTGCTCTGCTGGGTTATTTCTAACCTTCATTGAGTTATTTAGAATACTGTAGTGTTATATTTCTCATAATTCCGTTTTGACATTTGCAATGCTTTGTGGGATTTGTAGTTCTTTTTTCCCTCACTAAAGCTTTTAAAGGGATAGTACACGCCCAAAAAATGCCATCATTTACTTATTCGCCATGTGTACAAAACCTAATTGGGTTTCATTCTTCTGTTGAACATAAAGAAAGACATACTGAAGAACACTAGAAAAAAAGCCAACTAAGCCAAAAAAGCTGCTATGGATGTGAATGGCTTATATATATATATACACACACACATACATACAGTTGAAGTCAGAATTATTAGCCCCCTTTGATTTTTTTTCTTCTTTTTTAAAATATTTCCCAAACCAAATGATGTGTAACAGAGCAAGAACATTTTCACAGTATGTCTGATAATATTTTTTCTCCTGGAACTTTTTAGAGTAACGGATAAAAGTTTAGAACAACTTGAATGTGAGTAAATGGAGAATTTTTTTTTTCATTTTTACATGAAAATAAAGGTACAAAATCTGTCACTGGCATGGTACCTTATCAAAAGGTGCATTTTTGTTCCTAACAGGTCCTTAAAAGGTACATATTAATACCTAAAAAGTACAAATGTGTACCTCACAGTAACTTAAAGGTATAAAAGTCAACCATAACCCTTCTGGGGTCTGAGGTGATTTTGGGGCCCCTAAGATGTTTTGACAAGCCCTGACATTTGTGCTTATTTCAGCTACTTATTAGATAGTACTGGTAAACATGTGTTTTGTTTTCAGCACAAACCGCACTAAAATAATATCTGAGAAATATTGATGTACACGCTTGCGTTTTTCAGAAAAATTAAATATTCTGCGTGGTTAGTAGGTTTTGGAGGAAAAAATGTAGCTGAAATAAGGTAAAAAAACACACTGAATGGTCCTGAACAACAAGTATTTTTTAACTATTCTTTAACACTTTTAACTAGCTTTGTAGGCTAGAATATTTACTTCACAATTATGTGAAAATTATTCTGTTCTCACATTCAAAGAAAAAATTGCAATGATTTACATTTTGCAAAGTCTGTTTTGGGTCAGCTCCGTTATATGCGTGGGGTCATGAATAATTCACACCTGGAGAAACAATAGACACTCCCCCACTGGCTAATGTTCACCCACATCAAGGGCATTTTAAAGCAATGTCCAGCTGCAAAAACTAGTCCAAACTTAATGTTTGTTGTATTACTTGCTGCAATATGACCATTAAAACACTTTGGGTAAACAATGTATGTTATATTTGAAATGGTATAAAACGTGTTAGCAAATCTGCTGTATTAAAAACGTTCTTGTGCATTAATCCAGCATTTAATAATAATTTCTGCATGACACAGAGACACGTATTTTAGCTTTAAACACAAGAATAAAAATATTTTAAACATGAAAAACAATTAAGGTATACCCTAAAGGTACTAATGTCCACCTGTATGGAACAAACATGTACCTTTTTAAAAGGTACCACTCCAGTGACAGTTTTTGTAGCTTTATTTCTGAGAGTGTTTCACTTTAAAACTAATAGCTTTCTAAAAACCCTATAGGAAAAGGAGTGGGGAAAAAACTTTCAGAACAAGTGCTGCAGCAAAAAATGGACAGATGTACTCTATTGCCACATGGTATTAAAAGAAATTACTGGAGGTAATAACATGGTTGCATAGACGTCAAAATATCAAACTATAACAGGATCAGCTATGTAATCTCACTGCAGTGTCTCCACATTTACAGCGCTGAGGGTCACGTCATTGTAGATGCTGAGACCTGTGATCTGGTTGAGCTCGAAGACCCGATGCTTGAATTCTAGAAGGTGTGATTTGTTCACAGCCACTTTATATTCAGTGTCAGTGAATAAGATCTTCATCTGAAATTAAAAACAAATGCAATCAGTCACAAACAAGCGGAGCGTGCCGTTTTGACCAAACATGGTAGGAGTCAAATGCACAACCTTGCAGAACCGCTTTGTCTCACAATACAGTATTTTTAGTGATGCTATTTCAGGATTTCTTTTTCCGCTGTTCCAATGACATCCAGCTGTCTAATCTCTTTAGACCAGGGGTGCCCAAACTCAGTTCTGGAGGGCCGGTGTCCTGCATATCTTAGTTCCAACCACAATTAAACACACCTGAACCAGCTAATCAAGCTCTTATTAAGTCCCTCCAGGACCGAGTTTTGACACCCTCAAATGTCTTACAAGGGTTAGTTCACCCAAAAATTTTAATTCTGTTAAATTCCAGGAGCACGCGGAGGAAACCCATGCGAGGTGGCTCAGTGGTTAGCACTGTCACCTCACAGCAAGAAGGTCACTGGTTCGAGTCCCGGCTGGGCTTGTTGGCATTTCTGTGTGGAGTCTGCATGTGTCTCCCGTGTTGGCGTGGGTTTCCTCCGGGTGCTCCGATTTCCCCCACAGTTCAAAGACATGCGCTATAGGTGAATTGAATAAACTAAATTGTCCGAAGTGTATGAGTGTGTATGGATGTTTCCCAGTGATGGGCTTTAGTTGGAAGGGCATCCGCTGTGTAAAACATATGCTGGATAAGTTGGCGGTTCATTCCGCTGTGGCGACCTCAGATTAATAAAGGGACTAAGCCGAAAAGAAAAGAAATGAATGAATTAAATAAATGTGTGGTTTCCTGCTCACCTCAAAAGGCTTTCCTGGGACAAACGGGAAGGAGGAAAGCTCACGCTCTTCTCTGCCCCAGTTGTTTCCAATCATGCTGTTTCGCACAATCACTGGCTTTCCTCCTTCACTGAAGCGAGGGTTTATATGAAATGCAATGTCGTTGCCTCGTCTTAAATTAACAGTGAACCTAATTAGAAGAGAAAGCACATGATTAGATGTTTGAAATACACAGGGATGACAAAGAAGGAGACTGTCACAAATGTTTGATGAAGTTTACTTTTTTTACTTAGCTCAATATAATACACATTCCCGGTCTTACTATGAACAATTTATTAGTTAAGCATGAAAAAAATTAATATTAATTGTTTTTTTACTTTTAATATTTCACCTTAATTTAATAAAACAATATTTATGCACTTTTTGTATATTACACACACACACACAGTAAAAATTGATTAGTTGACTTCACTTAAAAAGTAAGCAAACCTGTTACATTAACATTAATGAGTAAATTTCTGGCAGCTAGCTCTCTGCAATTCTCACATGGTTGCCCACTTAAGCTAAGCAGTGCTGTGCCCGGTCAGTACCTGGATGGGAGACCACATAGGAAAGCTAGGTTGCTGCCGGAAGTGGTGTTAGTGAGACCAGCAGCGGACTCGCAACCTGTGGTCTGTGTGGGTCCTAACGCCCCAGTATATTGATGGAGGCTCTATACTTCTCAGTGAGCGCTGTTTCGAATGAGTCGTTAAATCAAGGCCCTGACTCTGTGGTTGTTAAAAATCAGAGGATGTCAGTAACAGTGACAGTAGGGGTTTAATCCTGGCCAAATTTGCCCACTGGCCTCTGTCCATTATAGCCTCCAAACCATCACCATAATAATTGGTATCATTGCAGCAATTACATGGCAGGGTAACGTTACGTTTTTTATATTCTCCTGGATTTTGTGTAAATTATGGTGGTGTTTATATCAGATTTTTATTTAACACCTTAACATATAATACACTTAGCTAGGTCTGTATATAATCTTTGTTGGTGCTGTCAAATGAATTATCACGTTAAAAAAAAGCCTGTACATATGGATGTACTGAAAAATGTTTTATTAGATGCCACCTTTTCTTCCAATTTTCAGTCAGTTTCTTGAACTTTATTAGTAAAACTTTTGGAAGTCTATAAAAGCTGTTCCATTTCTCATTTTAGCCTATTTAAACATTTAAAAACAACACAAAGCAGAAACTTTTTGATGCTCTGATAGCGATTCCTTTGTAAAAGAATCACTTTCTGCCTCAATCTGAATTTCGTGCGTCATCAATGTCGTCCAGGAGGATGCTGTACACTGGTGGTGGATGGGGACCCACCCCCACTCCCCCAAAAATGTGTAAAACGCTTTGAGTGTCCAGAAAAGCGCTATATAAATGCAAGGGATTATTATTATTATTATTATTATTATTATTATTATTATTATTATTATTATTATTATTATTATTATTATTAATTAATGTATAAAAATTAAGTCCAGTTTCGAGTTACAATGGGTTTACTCTCTTTTTAAAGTAAAGTCGATTTTTACAGTTCATAAAACTAACTTTAAGATTTATACTTCTGAATTACATAACATTTCCATTCACTTGGATTACACATTCTTAAATAAATTAATCATATGTAATATTTGTCAGTCATACATGAATGATTTCTGTAATAGTTTTTCAAACACATATTAAGACTTTAATATTTTAAAAATGTAATTAATTAAATTATCCATGCAAATAAATCAAATTTTTGCTTGAAATCTTATCCCGTTTTACATTTAGTTTACTAATTTAACTGTACAATCCAAATGGATGAAAATTATTATATGTCATTTAAATATATAAATCTTAAATTGATTTTTCTGAGTATTGTATTTTTAATTACAGATCATTGGTTATCTTTTGTGTACACATTTCTATTGTGTACTGTGTGTACTGTACTTATTAAGATATAAAAAAGAATAAGTGATTATACTAACATTAAACAGTTTGCTAGGCAAAACCTAGTGGTTGAAGGATAGTGGCAAAATGTACTGTATGAAGGCATAATTAAATAGTATTTTGAGGCTTGATTGTGATCATCTTTTAAAATGTCATCAAATGATTCTTGTTCTAAATATGTTACACCGAATCACATTTTTGGTGGTTGTCATTTTTTTTGACCCATATACTGGTATGTGTGTTCTTCCTCTTACTGTTTAGCATTAGGCTTGACTTCTCCATTGATGGTGATGAGCATTTTGTTGTAGGCTCCATTTTGTAGAGGGAAATCAAGCGGCACAGTCTAGCAACAACAACAAAAAGATGTTCAGTTTAACAACAGTCAAATATGCAACATTTAAAACGAGATATTTAACCATCTGATATTTAATCAAAAATGACAGGCCTGCACTAAACCTCTAAAACAAAGCAGCAATAAAAAACAATAAAGAAATTCTGTGTGTCTAGGCGTTCCCTTATCAGTGTGGAGTATTTAATCAGTGTTTAATCAGTGGGCATCACAAATTTTTTGACTAAAGTAAGGGGTATATTTCTTAATGCTAAAAGTACCTGCGTAAGCCCTACTAGCAGCAATAATATGTATAACTTTGAGATGGAAGGATTGTAAATTACTTCTACGTGAATTAAAAAAGGGTCATCCGACTAGGCATTGGATGATAACCGTTTTCAAGGTATACCGCGGTTTGGAAAAGTCAAGGTTTTAAAACTGTCAAAATTTTCTGTTATACCATTCCTAAGGTATGTGTCTCCAGCAGAAAAGATATCCAAAGATGCGGTTTTAAACTGTAAAGAAATCATGTTTTTGAAACAAATGAAGACAGCAGAAGTCAATGATTTTGAATTATTTGAAATATTGGGCCTGACATGTTTACTGCTTCAAAATATTTAAAATCTTTCACAAAATAAAATATACTGTGTTCAAAGGGGAAAAAAAGTTTTTGTTTTCTACCCAGACATTCAAAAAGAAGATATTTTAGAGCAGTAATCACAATACCGTGATACCAAGAAACCATGATATTTTTATTCAAGGTTATCATACCGTCAGAATCTTAAACCGGCCCATGCCTACATCTAACACGCCTTAGGAAAAAATTGCATTTCGTTTGAAAAGGACTCAAGATTTATTTGTCAAATACTGGAGCAGCTTTATTTCTTACTTGGGTATAACAGGACAGAATGCTTAGATATTACATTTTACAGTGCTCAGCATATATAAGTACACCCCTCACAAATCTGTCTTTTAAATTCATATTTTTAATATATTTTAGTATTTGTGCATATACATTAGATTAGTCAGTACTGAAGCTAAATCTGGAGCTTATTTAACTAAATAACTTACAATAACGGTCCAAAAACTAGTACACCCAAATTTATATGTTATAGAGAAATATTAAATACAAATTTAAATAAAGAGAAAAAAAAAATCAAGAGAAGGAAAAAAAGGAAAAATTTAGTTAAACTTTTGTAGGTTGTAATTTTCGTATTTTTTTTTTTGTTTTGCTTGAATTTAATTGTATTTTGTTATCTTTCAATTTCTAAATATGTTTGGTGACTAAAATATTATTTTAATGAATATATATGTTTAATAACTCCAAAATACATTGCTTATATTCACTGAGAAATTGATAAAAATATTCATTTTCAAAATGGGGTGTACTCAGTTATGCTGAGCACTGTATGTTCTTGTTTGTTTGTTTAATTTCATTCATGGTTCTCTTGTGGCACTATGGGTTTGAGGTTAGGGGCATGTATAAGAGAATACATTTGGAGATGATACCCAGCCGGCACAGGATGTCAATATGACGCCAGACTGACGTTGTACTCGAACGTCGTGGGACGTAGCATTTTGGCTGGAAATGAAAATTGGTTTGATGTCAGAAATCCATGTCAGACAGAGATCAGTGTCCAACATCAGACAGATGTTGCATTTTGGTCACTTTCCAATGCAACCTAAAAACAACCAAATATCAACATCTAAAGATGTTACAGCTTGATGTTGTGTGGACGTTACCACTATGACGTCTATCAGACGTTGGATTTTGGTTGCCATACCTGATGAATAAAGGTCAGTATTTGATGTCAATAAGACGTTGGTTTAAGATGTTGGCTCCATGTTGGATTTTGGTCACTTACCAACGCAACATTAAAATAATGTACATTGAAATTTAGTCACCCAACATCACAACCTAAATCTAACCTAAAATTAACATCTTATGACATTGTGTACCTGCTGGGTAGATCTAATGTACTTTGTTGTATTTTGTTATTATAAACTTTTAAAAATCCAATAAACAATGTAAAAAATAAATAAATAAGGCGGTTCATTCCACTGTGGCGACCCCAGATTATTAAAGGGACTAAGCCAAAATGAAAATGAATGAATGAATAAATAAATAAATAAATAAATAAATAAATAAATAAATAAAAAAAAGTAACAGCATAAGTGTTAAAGGTGTTTAGAAGGACCGTATTTATACATGTTAAAGCAGCAGATTCTAGTTGTGTGTGTGTGTGTGCCAGTATTTGCCTTCCTGAAAATACGTAAAAAGGAAATGATTAATTTTTTCTAATGTTGGGGTCATTTTAGTAAGGGTCTCCAAAGTTTGATATAACAAAACATTGTTTATAAAATGCATTCTTATCACACTGACCATTCATATGCTGTATTTGATTTCTGTTTTAATCTAGCAGCATAAACTGGACTTGATGATGCATATGTTTTTTATATTTGAATGCTACTTTATGCTGAATATTCCTTTTGTTAACTGTGCTATAGTAATATTGTAAAAACATTGTTTAGGTTTCTGCTTTTAAAAGGGTTAAATTGTATATAATGAACTCATTAATAGCTGTACAAATCCAAGAAGAGTAAAAGATCTCACTAGCACTCTTGGAGCTTGTCCAGGAGCACCATAAGGGCCGGTTTGTGGTGCAGGTCCAGGCCACCCAGGAGCAGTCGGCTGTCCAGGCTGTCCAGGCTGTCCAGGCTGCCCAGGCTGTCCAGGCCATGGCTGGTATGGTTGTCCTGGCCATGCAGGTTGGTTTGGTTGCCCGGGCCAGGTGGGGTTAGCAGGCTGACCAGGCCAGGAGGGGTTGGCTGGTTGACCGGGCCACACTGGGCCTCCTGCCTGCGGGTTGTTCTGCTGTGGAGCATCAAGGGCATCTGAAAGCTAAAACAGAAGATACAGACATGCTTTTAACAAGCTGTTTACTGTGTCAAAGTAGATAAATATATTAATAAGGAGATAAAATGCACAGTTAGACTTTAGAAAAATGGTCTGTTCACTGAAAAAAAAGATTTATTCAATTTACTCAATTTGTTTAAGGTGAGTGGTGGCAAACTGTTTATATGAGCTGAATTTAAACAAACAAATTAAGTTGAACATTACTACATTTTATTTGTTTGTTTAAACTCATATCAATTGTTTGCAAGTGCTTACCTTAAAGAATTTTTGTAAATCCAATGAATATTTTTTTTCAGTATAAATATGCAACTACACAGCTACTATTTCACAATCGTGAATGCACAAGTTGTTCTAGTTCTTCTAGTTTATGTAAAGCACTTTGAATTAGCATTGTGTATGAAATGTGCTACATAAACAAACCTTCCTTGACTTGCCTTTTGCTACTATTATTAACCAGTACGATTAACAAATTATTTAGAGAAAATGTATGGTTAAGAGAGTTGCTTATAGGTAATCAGTAATTACTGAATAACATTAGCCTCATTTAGAACTATTACCTAATTATGACAAACTATTAAGTTAATTATTACTCACACCTTTAATGTGCACAATTGTTTGCTTTACTATAAAAAAATGGTCATAAAATGCATCATAAAATACCCAAGTGTTACCAAGTCACTACACATAAAATACCTGTATCTGGACTATAAACATTTTCTTGGTCTAGATCACCAGTAGTTTACTGTATTTAATGAGGGTTAAAAAAATCTAAATTACACAATGTAAAAATAATTATTATTCATTTATTAATTTCCCTTATCTATCAGGGGTCGCCACAGCGGAATGAACCGCCTTGATTTTGTACAGTAATAATGATCAATGATGATTATTCCACCTAACTTCACTATCACGCATTAATTAGGCTTATTGCCATATTTGTCTTGGGTTACTTTCTAAACAGTTATGTATTGATGGCAGACCATTATTCTGAAGTTTCACCAGATGTACTTACATCCATGGTTTCTGAAATGGAAACAGAGAGAAGACATTGTTAATTCCACAGAAGGTAATATTTGTGCAATGACTGGCTTTTGCTACACATTTAAACTTTTATTTTATTTTAAAATGTTCTTCATACTCGGGAAAAAAATGATATTTGAAGAAATGTTCACATTTGTTAAGTATGGTTATTGTAGGAACTGAACGGTCATTTGAGGAGCTCTTTTATGCCATCAATGTAAACCCTCCTTTTGGAACCTTTAATTTAAGAGACACATTGAGACGCACATTTCCATTAAAATAATTTCAAGCTATTTTTACAATCTTGAATGAACAAGTTGTTCTAGTTCTTACTTATATAAATAAACTAAAAGCTGTAAAACATTTTGTAACATTCCTATTTTTATATTATTAAAACATTTAAGAAAAACTATTCTGTACAAGTTATTTCATAAGTTAAGGGAATATTGTATTTCATTATTTTAGAAATATTAGGGAAAATGTGCTGTACAATTTTCCAGAACAGATCATTTTACACATATGTTAAATAAATAGTTATCTATACTGTGTAGCTGTGTGGCACGGTGGCTCAGTGGTTAGCACTGTCACCTCACAGCAAGAAGAACGCTGGTTCGAGTCCCGGCTAGGCCAGTTGGCATTTCTGAGTGAAGTTTTCATGTTCTTCCCATGTACGCGTGGGTTTCCTCCGGGTGCTCCGGTTTCCCCCACAGTTCCAAGACATTCGCTATAAGTTAAAAAAATTGGCCTATGAGTGTGTGTGTTTGTGTGTGTGTGTGTGTGTGTGTGTGTGTGAGTGTGAAAGTGAGAGTGTATGGGTGTTTCTCAGTACTGGGTTCTAGCCTTAGTACTGAGGCTGAAGGGCATCCGCTGCGTAAAACAAATGCTGGAATAGTTGGTGGTTCATTCTGCTGTGGTAACCCCTGATATATATAAGCTGAATGAATGAATGAATACTGCATAGCTATAGTCTGAATTGTTATGTATTCTTACTCAGGCTGGTTTCTCTCAGTACCTTTTCTTATATTTGTTACTGAGTGAGTGACACTTATTTTTAATCAATAAGTTTATTTGGCTACAAAATGACACGTCAGTTCAAAATAGCCTAAGAGTGTCCCCGACATGTCTGAAATGTGCCCTAATGCAGTTTGCAAACCTGTTACTGTTACTTCCAGGCATGTCAATAGTTTTGTACCATATGGAAATGCTCACTAAGTTATTTCATTGACCAGTTCCTCTTGTGTAGCTGTGCAAAACTGCTTTTCTAGTGCCAGTGTATGAATCTTAAAAACTAAAAATTTCCATCTCCTAGGTCAGTGTTTCTCAAACACGTACATAGAGGACCACCAGCTCTGCAGATTTTCAATGGCTGTTCCTCAATATGCATTCTTCAGCGGTCTTGCGTCCTCGTGTTCTAGTGTAACGTCATTATCAACTGCCAAAGTTCAGTTCCAAAACTCAAGACCGCAAGAACAGAGGACGCATGAAAGTTCCCGGATGTGTTCTTGATATCGAGAATGCATCGATGCAGACTTGAGCGCAAAACTCACTCGAGAAGTCTATAGTCTACAGAACAAACCATCCTTGTACAACAACTTGCCTAATTACCCTAACGTGCCTAGTTAACCTAATTAACCTAGTTAAGCCTTTAAATGTCACTTTAAGTTGTATAGAAGTGTCTTGAAAAATATCTAGTCAAATATTATTTACTGTTATCATGGCAAAGATAAAATAAATCAGTTATTAGAAATGAGTTATTAAAACTATTATGTTTAGAAATGTGCTAAAAACACCTATCCGTTAAACAGAAATTGGGGGGGGAAATAAACAGGGGGGCTAATAATTCAGGTGACAAAGAGAAACTAAAACATGCGGTGTTGGTGCTCCTCCAGGAACGTGGTTGAGAAACACTGTCCTAAGTAAATATAAAAGCCAGTAAACTGATTTTTATACAGTATGAAGAACTCTGGAAGTTTTTGCTGAAAAATATCTAAAGGACATCGATAGACTTTGAGAAAACCTTTGTTATAATTAGGGTGCAAATTACAGGAGGGTTTGGGGGGGATTGACCCCGAATTAACGCTTGATCCACCATGAAGGCCATCAAAACAATATGTAAGGTTGGGGTCAGCCCTTTAATAGTAAGAAATAGCTTTCTCTGATCTCTCATTTATTTCTCAAATTTTAATCATTAAAAATGTATAATATGAATACACATTTGACCCCCTCCCATAACAGTTCATACCATTGTGAATGCATAAACATGTCAATCAATGCTAGGACAAATATCATTCAACAGTCTAAAACTGGCAGTTCTAGAGAACCGAGATAGACATCTGAAGTATTCACAAAACATTTTTCATGTAAAATAGGTGTATATATCTGCACACAGCTAAAAAAAGAAAAAGAAAAATTAGATACATCATTTGTATAGTTTGATCGACAGTAACTTCTAAAATAGTCACTAAATATCCCTCAAAAATGTATACATTCCATTAATAAATGAGATGTATTTTAAATACATTCATAAATTTGATTTACTGAAGCATGTATTACCAAACTACTACTGAAAAAGTTGACCCCAACCCCCTGATTGTCAATGTATAACTTACACCCTGGTTATAATGTTTAACTGGTCAACTATATTTGGAAAGTAGTAGGTGCAGTTGAGTGCTAAAGGTAATGCTGTATCTCTTTAAAACCACCCATGCATTTTTTCATCAATATTTGTTTTAAAAACTACACATTGGTTCCCTGGTGTTACATTACATTCTGTCATGACTCATTTGTCCTCGAAACCACCCACCACACCCATATATTTACTGTGTGAATGGCGAGCCGGAGGGAATGCGTGATGATTTAGATAATATGATATTAATAATATATACAATGCAGAGCATAATAAATGCAAACTGGTTCAACAGAAAGGCATGTTAAAAGAACAGTTTGGCCAAAATGAAAAATGTACGCTCTATTTACTTGCACCCAAATTGCTTCCAAACCTTTATGGCCTTTTTTCCCCCCTTTGCGGTTTCTTTTATTTTCAGGAAAGCTGGAAACCTCTAGTTCTCTATTGACTTCCATAGGTTTCTAGTTTTCTTCAGAATATCAGAAAGTTAAACAGGATTGTGTTAGGTGAAAGGTGAGTAAATGATGACAGAATTTTCATTTTTGAGCGAACTATCCCTTTAAATCAAATGAAGCTCCTATGAATATGATATGATCAGACATGCTACGGCTTATGAAGTGAATACGTGGAAAATCTGTACATTTTCCCATTTGTAAACGTTGCATATAAGCATCCGTATCTACAGATTAGTGTATTCCCTGAGGAAAAACTAATTATTGTGTAACCTGCACTCAAACGTAGCAAACAATGCATCACTGCTAGTTCAGACTCGTCAGCAGGCCTGTGGTTTTCACCAGGCCTCTGAATCTCATGAACGGATGTGTTTAAAGCTAGCAAAAGTACACTTCAGCTCTTAGTTTCAAGAGCGCCATTTGTTTAATATCTGTAAAACTCACAGGTTGCCTTTTTATGTCAACATCGCCTACTGTTTGCATTAGGCAAAACTAATCCACCACATAAATACACATGTTTGAATATCAATATGCAAACACACACACTAAACTCTGATCCAGAGAGTGCTGCTAAAGTTTTGAAAAAGAGGCTAAAAGAGGCATAAATACCTGTGTAGTGTAGCTGATGGCACAAAGTTGCAGTTGTGTGGAGGCAAGTTGGTAGACAGGCAGGAATTTAAGGTGGAGCTAATAAATACACTCTCACACCCCTCTAAACCCTCCTCTTTACTTCTGAGAAGAGGACGCACCCACTCATAATACAAACAATTGGACTGATATCCATAGGGAAATACAGTTAATCAGAGGCAAGACTATAAATAATATGTTAACTAGTATGCTGAAACATTCTTATCCGATTGTGTCAATATTGGTGCGATGTGTGGTCTGAAAGTTGTACACTTGGGTTCATCTGAGGTGCATAAACTCCGATTTCATGTGTTTTAAGGATGGGTGTAATCAGGGGAGTTTCTGTTTTGTTCCAAGAATCCAAGGCTGAACAAAAGCCAAGTTGCCTTGGAAACTAGGTGAGGATTATAAGTTCAAGACATATGCAGCGTTGCATGGTAACTGGCAATACATGGAGGTTTACAGTATATACAGCAGACACACCTATTCACTGTTCATTCATCTTAACTATTTCAGTATAATCTATATGTGTATTTTAGTGTAATCTATAAGAACAGTGCAATTGCAAAAATAAAGTCACAAAAGCTGTCACTGGGAATGTACATTTCACACATTTGTACCTAGTGTTTTATATATTAGTAGTTTAAAAAAGGTTTTGTACTTTTATATCTGAGACTGTAGTGAAATTATTAACAGCAAAGAAATATTGTATTATTCAAATAGTAGCATGATTTTTGTTTTAATTCACCACCCTAAAGATTCCAGATCTGCTTATCATTTATTTCCTATATGAAAAACAACTACTCTTGCTTGGTGGCTCAGCAGATTCAAAATATAATAATAATAATAATAATAATAATAATAATAATAATAAATTAACAACAACAACAACAACAACAACAACAACAACAACAACTAATATACAGTTGAAGTCGGAATTCTTAGCCCCCCTGAATTATTAATGGCCTCCCCCGTTTATTTTTTTTCCCAATTTCTGTTTAAAGGAGAGAAGATTTTTTCAACACATTTCTTAACATAATAGTTTTAATAATTCATCTCTAATAACTGATTTATTTTATCTTTGCCATGATGACAGTAAATAATATTTTAAGATAATTGCAAGACACTTCTATACAGCTTAAAGTGACATTTAAAGGCTTAACTAGGTTAATTAGGTTAACTAGGCAGGTTAGGGTAAATAGGCAAGCTATTGTATAACGATGGTTTGTTCTGTAGACTATCAAAAAAAATATAGCTTAAAGGGGCTAATAATTTTAACCTTAAATTTGTTTTTAAAAAATTAAAAAGTGCTTTTATTCTAGCCAAAATAAAACAAATAAGACTTTCTCCAGAAGAAAAATTATATTATCAGACATACTGTGAACATCTCCTTGCTCTGTTAAACATAATTTGGGAAATATCTAAAAAAGAAAAGAAAATTCTAATATATATATATATATATATATATAATTTCAACTGCTTATAATATATATGAGCAATTCCACGCAAATGTCAACCTTGCCATGAAATAAATTGTTTTCATCAAAATATGGAAATAGTTTTTTTGTGTAAGCAAGTATTTTACAGTACTTTAGAAATACTTGAAAATGTATCTGTCAATGTTTTTAAACTATTATATTTTTTATTTACCAAAGTCCCACAAGTGGCAATTTCACATCCATAACCGAAAGGTGTCACATCCATAACAAAGCTTTTCCCTCATAAATGCAAAAATATTCAATAAAATAAAATCAATCATGTTTGTACTGATCCAACTCTTACCCTTTTGATTAGCATTATTTCTTTTGGGTTGTGCAGTTTAATTCACAGAATTTCTACAAAGTATGTTTTATACTGTAAACTCGCAGACTTTTTTGTCACATCCATAATGCATGCTTATTTTCCTCATTTAAAGCACAAAACATGTTTACAGATTGAGATTTTTCTGCTCCCACAACTCTGTGGTTAGTTGTTCTGGAAAATATAAACAGATTTTTCAATATAATGTTAATGTATACTTTCTAGTGAATTTATGTTTGGAGTTTTTACTGCAAATGTCACATCCATAACGCTGGAATTGCTCATATACACTACTAACACTTTTGTGAAAAAATTTACACAAACATCAACCCAACAGTTACCATAGTTATCAGAGACACGTTTTTATTAAATGGGGTTTTATTTAGCTCCTTTATAAAGTGTTATTATGTTTTTCGGGTGTCCTAGAACATACTTTCACGCTTGGTTGTTTGAAAAACGCATGATTAATTGATAGTATTACAGTACCTTTATCCTCTAGACTTCACAAACGGAATGGCGTGTTCAGGGTTTGATGAAGGTCCGCCTTCCAAAAAAACTAAATGTGTTATGATTGGTTAGCTGCTGTCCCACTGTGTTGTAATTGGTGAACAACTGTTTAGTACTACCACGCCCGTCGCCTAGCCTCTGCTTCAGGGTTTTCATAAAATATGTCCTTAAAAAGGTTTTGCTAATATATATTATATATTTTTTCAATGTTCTCTGATTTATTTATTGGTAGCACTTTATTTTGATGGTCCATTTGAGTATTGGTAGACTGCTTAATAGCGAAGTGTGACCTAATTATTTATTTTTAATTCTGGTAGACATATTATATAATAATATTGAATAACTGTTAGACAAACATGCAAATAAAATAGTAATGCAACTTGCAACTTAAATGTTACTAAACACCTAAAATAATCTGTGCAGTCTAAACTAATACTAATAATACTTTAAAATATCTGAAATTTGTATAATTTATCTTCACCTACAAAAATAAATTATGATGTAATAATGATCAAAATAAAAATATTAAACATCTTATATAGTAAGGATACAAAATTTAAGTCTATTATATTGCAAACTCTTAGTCACGGTTTTTGAAAGAAAAACGAATTGCAGGACCACTAGATGGCGTGTTTACTCTTCGTAAATTTGCATCAGGGACGTGACGTCGGCTCTCATGCTAGGTTAGTTTAGCCTTTGCTTCTAAGGGATCCATGTGGTATTTTATTCCTAATAATATATTTAAAAAGATTGGTGGCCTTTCTTTTTTAATGAAGTGCAATTACTCCATTGGTAAATTACCTATTAAATTAGCTAAATTCCATCAACAAGCCTGGAGACTGATTTACAACCACAATTTTTCACCCCACAAAACCATTTTATGGAATAATGCAGACATGAAGATAAACAAAACATTATTTTTGTTTCTGATCTTTTTAATCGTAACGGGGATCTTATAACTTATGAGAGTTTTATAAATATTAATCCATACCATGTTCGCTATATGAAATTTAGGTCAATTATCAAGGCTATACCTAGTGGATTACTATGTCTGATGAAAGCAGCTCTTCGTTATGAGGCAGGTTCCAAACAATTGTCATAGTTATGCTCTATTCTTAGTAAAGAATGCAATAATAAGTTCATACGTCAAGTGTCCCATTAAAAAAAAACTCAATTACTCCTAGAGGAAAGTTTTTTGGGGTTCTATAATTGTTAACATTCAATGGAGGAAAACATGGTTATTACCATATACATTTTGTATTCAAAATAAAATAATATTAATATAATAAATAATATTTAATGCACTTTTATCCAAATATTGTGATGTTACTGATATTTGCACCTTGTAAGTACACACGAATGAGTGTGAAGACATTTGTCTTGCAATGGATAATCATGGAAATATTTAAGTTCATATTGCTTTTCCAAGGTTAATATGAGTGGTAATTTGCACCTTAAAGATGTTATTTGTTATTTTGAAAACCAAAACAAGTCGTTCGAAGTCACTGTGAACTTTCTTATACTTGCTGGGAAATTTTATTTTCATAGAGGTTCCTTAAAAAATCCCATTTTTACCACAAAGTTTTTTTTAGATTTTTAGTTTTTTTAATTTTTAGATTAAATGATAATAAGAAATGTGCTTCTTTCTTGAGTAAATAGGATGAGATTGTTCATGCTACTTGAATTTTTGTCTTTTTCTTTTTATTGCACTATGTTGACTATATATTTAATACATTTTTCTTAATGTACTTTTTTTGGTTTTGCTCTTTATCCTGTGTATCTAATGTGAATATTGTATAAAAGAACTGTTCTCTTTCACTGTATTCTAAGTTGTATTATACAGTTTATTGAAATTAATAATAAAAAAGTCTTTGCTTCCAAAATAATTATCTGGAAAGACACTCATAGGCTTTTATTTGCCATAAATACGAATCAAACAAAGACTAATGATACAAACTTCAATCACTGATTTTCTCTTATCATACAGCAAACCCAAATGATCAAAATGCTAAAATGACTGATCTTGGATAACATTTTAAAATAGGTTAATGGTACATTGGTTAATGCTAGTTAATGTAGTTGCTAACACGAAGCAAGTATGAACAATCGTTTACATCATTTATTAATCATAGTTCAACATTTACTAATGCATTATTCAAATCCAAATTTCTGTGTTTAACATTAATTAATCCACACTGAGTTAACAAACTACAATGGGCAGCTATTTTAATTAATTAGCTTTATCAAAGATGAACAAATATTACAATGTATTGTTCATAGTTTATTCGTGCAAGTAGGTAAATACATTAACATTACTAATGGACCATTCTTTTAAAGTGCCCTGACTTCTACAAATAAAGCTTGGATTAAGATTACAGGGAGTTGTAGGCCTATATGAGTTTGCAATCAGTTTTAGTAACACTAGGGGTCAATAAAACACTTTCAAACAACAGTGGGACATGATTCTGTAGGTTTCAGAGGTCATAAGGACACTGGTTTTTAGGGGCGATGGGTCAACAAGACGTGTGTTAACCAATATTGACCATTCATTTAGCTTGATAAGATAATACCTTATAGGACCCTAAAAAGTGTGGATGTTTATCCTTATTTAATTGTTCTCAGTGCAAGAACAATTAATTGTAATTGATTTAATTGTTTAAGTAGTAACGTCTACAAATATAATATCTGAACAGCGTCTTTAGATGTGGTACCTGCAGTATAAGTGGAATAATTGACTCTGGTGCACTGAATCATTGGACAATGAGAAAAATGATTCAACAGCCAGTCATCATTTTTCCATACCTACTGCATTTTTAATTATAAGCTGGACTAGGAAAATTCTATTCATGTGGAAAAAATCTATTAAGATAATAAGGCCGTGCTACAAATCCATTTCAGTTTGCGCTTTATTTTTATCCTTCATGAAAATAACAGTAGGCTTGCTATTTTTTAACATCATTATCATCTCTGTATTACGTACAGTTGAAACCAGAAGTTTGCATACACTCTAAAAAAGGAACATAACCATTTAAAAAAAAAAACGTTTGAAGGTAAATCATACTAAACGTTTACTATTTCAGACCCGTTAGGATTAACCAAATGATTTACATTTGCTAAATGCCAGATTAATGAGAATTTTTATTATTATTTTTATTAATTTCTAGACAGTCAAAAGTTTACATATATTTCCTTGTTTTTTATTTTTAGCTTTGCTTTTAAGCTGTATAACTTTGGTCAAATGTTTTCGGTATCCTTTTTTGGCCCATTCCTTCTGACAGAATTGGTGTAACTGAGTCAGATTTATAGGTTGTCTTGCTGGCACAAGCTTTTTCAACTCTGCCCACAAATTTTCTATAGAATTGAGGTCAGGGCTTTGTGATGGCCACTCCAAAACATTCACTCTGTTGTCCTTAAAGCACATTTTAACTAATTTGGCAGTATGCTTAGGGTCATGGTCTGTTTGGAAGACCCATTTGTGGCCAAGTTTTAATTTCCTGGCTGATGTCTTGAGATGTTGCGTCAGTATTTCTACATAATGTTCTTTCTTCATGATGCCTCCAATTAACTCAAATGTTGTCAATTAGCCAATCAGAAACTTCCAAAACCTTGACATCATCATCTGAGCTTTTTCAGAGGCATAATAACCTTATTGCATGTAAACTTGACCCTCAAGAAAAGTTATAACAATTTCTCAAAAAATATTTCTCTCATTATTCTGCTTTTAAGCATAACAGAAACAAATTTGATGATCCTAACTTACCTAAAAGGCCAATAGCCTTGTGGTTAGTGCGTCGACACATAGCACCAAGGTGCTCATGGCGACCTGAGTTAGATTCCTGGCTAAAGGTCCTTTGCCGATCCTTCCCCTATCTCTGCTCCCTATACTTTCCTGTTAGTAAAGTCTCCACTATCCTATCCCAATAAAGGTGAAAACCCCTAAAAAAAATTAATTATTTAAAGAGAAAAGTGTAGTCACATTAACATTTGACTTTTTAAAAAATGGTTATGTGCCTTTTTTTACAGTGTATGTAAACCTCTGGTTTCAACTGTACATGTACAGTTATATGTAACATGTCTGCACTATTGCTGCATAGACATTCTCTTGAGTTTTGGGGATTATGCATGAAAGTAATTGGCTAATTGTTATACGTTTCATAAGGTTTAGTATTCAACTGCTGAACTGCAAGAGAGAATAATGCCTCTTCATTAATTGTTTACTGTTTAACGGAAATCGGTATGGGACAACGTGCATAAAATGTTGAAATCCAATATTTAGTTTGGGACTTCAGATAATTACATTGAAATCTTTGCTATTTATCATCAGGATCTTCAGGCACCTGCCTTTATCAGCACATTCAGGACTGTTTATAAAGACGGTGTAACCGGATCTGCTAGGATCTGGCAGAGCCGTTATAAAGAACTGTCTGTGAAAGCGATTAGTGTAGTCTAGGAACACTTTACTGTATATTTTTGGACAGCACCACGGCTGTTGTGAAAGCAAAAAAATATATATATGCAGAGAGAATATGAGTGTTTTTCACGTGGAAAAGATACTGCCCCATATATTTAGGTATCTCTTTTACTAAGCATTCTTCAGAAATACCCCCACCGAAGTCTAGGAATTTCTGATTAGCATAAAGAGGACATGTTTGTTTAGGCTTGTCAGATTATCTGAACTATTTCACCATGTCCACAAAAAAAGCATAACAGCCAGGGTCTAATTGTTTTTGGTCAGGAGCTCTCTTATCTGACCCAGAAGAATCAAAAACAAAAACATCCACGCTGTTTCTTGTTGTATTTATGAATTGTGAAGTTCATTAGCTGCATAAAAAGCTGTCCTTCTTTCACTGATGTCTTGTAAATGCAATAGTCTGAATGCCTAAAAATACTGTCTTGCTTACAAATATTATAACATAATAATTGATTAATTTAATAATATTGTTTTTTAGTTAATGCTTATTTGTTGTTTCATGTAAAAAAAAATCTGTTTTACGCAGTGTTGGGCACGTTACTTTGAAAAAGTAATTAGTTATAGTTACTAGTTACTCACTCGCCACTTTATTAGGTACACCTTTCCAACTGCTCATTAATGCAAATTTCTAATCAGCCAATCACATGGCAGCAACTCAATGCATTTAGACATGGTCAAGATAATCTGCTGCAGTTCAAACCGAGCATCAGAATGGGGAAGAAAGGTGATTTAAGTGACTTTGAAAGTGGCATGGTTGTTAGTGCCGGGCTGGACTGAGTATTTCAGAAACTTCTGATCTACTGGGATTTTCACACACATACATTCTAGGGTTTACAGAGAATGGTCTAAAGAAGGAGAAAATATCTAGTGAGGGGCAGTTCTGTGGGCGCAAATGTCTTGTTGATGCCAGAGGTCAGAGGAGAATGGCCAGACTGGTTCCAGCTGATAGAAAGGCAACAGTAAGTCAAATAACCACTCGTAACAACTGAGGTATACAGAAGAGCATCTCTGAATGCACAACACGTCCAACGTTGAGGCAGATGGGCTACAGCAGCAGAAGACCACACTGGATGTCACTCCTGTCAGCTAAGAACAGGAAACTGAGGCTACAACTCACACAGGCTCACCAAAATTAGACAAAAAAAGATTGGAAAAACGTTGCCTGGTCTGACATGTTTCGATTTCTGCTGCAACATTCGGATGGTAGGGTCAGTCAACAACATAAAAGCATGGATCCATCCTGCCTTGTATCACTGGTTCAGGCTGGTGGTGGTGGTGTAATGGTGTGGAGGATATTTTCTTGGCACACTTTGGGCCTATTAGTACCAATTGAGCATCGTGTCTTAACCACAGCCTACTTGAGTATTGTTGCTGGCCATGTCCATCCCTTTATGACCACAGTGTACCCATCTTCTGATGGCTACTTTTAGCAGGATAACACATCATGTCATAAAGTGCAAATCATCTCAGACTAGTTTATTGATCATGACATTGAGTTCACTGTACTCAAATGGCCTCCACAGTCACCAGTTCTAAATCCAATAGAGCACCTTTGGGATGTGGTGGAACGGGAGATTCGCATCATGGATGTGCAGCCGACAAATCTTACTGAGAACTGAGGATAAACTGATAAAAGGTAGAATCACTGAAGAAATAACAATTTTAGTACATCTTGATCTATTTTTCATAATTAAAATAATAATATTAGATTTTTTGGTTGAAGAATAGCTAATAAAAGAGCCCTTTAACTGCATTTAATCATAACTGACAAATGTATGTGAGAGAGAAATTACTGCACATGAAATCAAATGAATTAGATTATTCTGTTATAGTTCCATAGACCCTCATAAGTATGAATATATAATATTGTGGTTACTTTTTCACTGAAACTAGAAACATTGCTGTTATATTCACTCAGTCCATGTTCATGTTATTCATTTGATTGAATTTCAATAAAAGGAATCATGCAACATTTTGCACCATATAAAAAAAATTCATGCTAGTTTTTACTAAGTAACCTACACTCACCTCACAAATAGAAACTGAGTAAGTAACTGAGTTACATAATTATAAAAGTAATAATTACTAGGCCCACACGGAATCTGCGCGTGGAGAAATCCGCAGATTTTTAGCCCATCATTGAGTCTATTTATTTACTTGTGTAAATGTTTGTAAATTAAGTAAAATAACTGACTAATATGAAAGTGTTTATGTGATTGATTTACAATACAATTTGTAAAGTAATGTTTTCTGCCTTTTAATAAATATATTAAATGATAGACTTGCTTTGTGGGTGTCACGGTGGCACAGTGAGTAGCACGATTGCCTCACAGCAAGAAGGTCGCTGGTTCAAGGCTTGGCTGGGTCAGTTGGCATATCTGTGTGGAGTTTGTATGTTCTCCCCGTGTTGTTGTAGGTTTTCCTCCGGGTGCTTCAATTTCCCCCACAAGTCCAAAGACATGCGCTATAGGTGAATTGGGTAAGCTAAATTGTCCATAGTGTATGTGTGTGTATGGCTATTTCCCAGTGATGGGTTGTAGCTGGAAGGGTATCAGCTGCGTAAAACATGTGCTGGATAAATTGGCAGTTCATTCCGCTGTGGTGATCCTAGATTAATAAATGGACTAAAGCAAAAAGAAAATGAATGAATGAATGAGACTTTGTTTACCAAATAAGATGGATTTGCATTGTAAATATTAAATAAAAGTTAAACCGCTTTTTTTTATTTCATATATTTATATATTAAGTTTTTTTAGTTACAATATTCCCAAAATAATTCGGCATAAATTTGCAGATTTTTTTTATTCTCAGCAGAAATAGCAAAAATTGTCGGCAGATTCTGTCTGGCCCTACTAATTACTAAATTAACTATTGCATCACCAGCAGAATAGAACTTAAATAAAACACCAAGGTTAAACAGTGAATTTCATTTTGATATTGTATGTCAATATTTATACTCTATATTAAACCCCTTTTTAATTTTTATTTATTTATTTATTATTATTTTTATTATTCTTTTTTTTTTGTTTTTGTTTTTTTATTTATTTATTTTTAAATCTTCTTACTGTTATTATTATTTTAAAGTTTTGTATGTTATCCTGGAGTTGTTTAGTCGTAATGCGATGTTCAGATGTTTAAATGTCTAGTTTTAATGTTAAGAAAAACCCAATTAAAAAAACAAAAAAAACTATTGCATCACTTTAAAATAAATGATTGTCAAATGACTATAAAATAAATATAAATCATTGTACACTAATCTACACTATTTTAATGCTGTTGTGGGACAATGTAAAAGACAACAGCAGCATGTGCTCAACTATATATCTAGATATTATTTAGTTTAATTCTGTTTGAGTAATAAGTGTTTGCGGTGGAGATAAATTAAGTTTTATTTGCTTTGACGTCATGGCTTCATCACTTCATTTGGTAGCCGAGCTCGTGTTATCACTTGCGTAGCCTCTAATTTAGTGGCGGCATGTGATTACGTGAGGTGCTTCATTACTCACTGATGCAGAGAGACTCATTTTTCCTGGGCATAAGTTGCATGATACATAGTGGATCTATAATCCGATGCTAACTGACATAGCATGTTACAGTAGAATATAGCTATAAAATAATAAGCAAGATGGATGAACTCATTAACTACAGAAACAGATGTGACTGGCTATATCATATCTAGATAAATATGTCTAGATATCTATACCTTATCTAGAAAGCTAGTATAATTTTAAGTTTTTCTGAATAATTTGCATGTATTTACATTAATATGATGCACATTTTCAGTTAGCAGTTCATTCCGCCGTGGCGAACGCAGAATAATAATAAAGGGACTAAGCTGAAAAGAAAATGAATGATGCACATTTTATTGATTACAGTTATTTTATTTTTACCAAAACTACACATATTTTATACTGTGAAAACAAATTAAGCTTCATCAAAAGTTAGAACTAGGCGACAGCGGGGCACATAGTAACACTTTTTGGTTTTGGCCAAATCATGAACAAAGTAATGGGGTTAGATAAACCATATGTTTTTTTACCAACACACAAGCCTCTCCTACAAATGAACACTGATTGTATGATCGCCAGACGTATGGTTTCTGTGCAGTATTGCCAAAAGTGCCAAGAGTATAAATGTTACTATTTACCCAGCATGCGGGGCAAGTTGTAACAGTCAGAGGGTTAGTTGTAACATGCTTAAAAAGGCAGATTTCACACAATTATCCAAATCCAGTTTACTTTAAATAGTAGCTATATTTCCTCAGTACTTAGTTGTTATAGTTGTTTATTTATTTATCTATTTATTGGATAAACACATTTGGATTTATTTGGATTTCTATCCATTATTATACAATGCATTTATATAAAATATATAAAAAGTTCTCAACATTAAACTTAAAATTCAACAATTATTTTGTTAGTTTAGTTGGTGTCCAACACTGTGTGGCTTAACTGTAACACCCCGTTACAACTAACCCCACTGTGTTGTGTTTTCCTCAAAACTGGCTGGCAGTCACTGTGTTTTCTTTCATCTTTTAACCTAGAAGACGGTGACGGTTTTTAAAATAAAAAAATATTGACTATAATAAAAAATACTTATATGCTGCAAAAATGGTTTCTCCTTTTTCAATAATTGGCAGGAAGATGTCTGCCGACACTGTGGTGAAATCATCGGAAGCATGCCATGGCTAACCCTGAGCAAATACCTTAAAACTCCGTGTTACATTTAACCCTGCGTTAATTTGTGTCCCACGCTTCACCATTTGGCTTCGCGAAACGAGTTGTATTATTACCTCATCAGCTTCAGCTCCTCAAAATAATGAATGAATGACGACAACGCAGTGGCAGGATTTTTTTTTTACACTTGTCATGTGACAACAGTCCCCCTGCCGGCAGAAACAGGTACTGCTGAACAAATGACTATTTAAATACCCGACACAAAAGCTGCTTTAAATGAAATGCGCGTCATGTATGTGGTAATTTTAAGTACTTGGATAACAAAATAAATGTTATGCAACTTTTTAAAGATGCAACATTTTCCAAAAAATCGTTAGTAACACCGTTTATTTATAGCGCCATTATTCCCATCACTGGTTTGATGTTTTTTATTTTAGCTAACAACTACAACCATACATTACACTGACATCGTTTATGAATTTAAATTAAGCTAATTAAAGCTTTTTAAGATGTTGGAACATCGTCAGTCGTATCCAAGTTGAAATATTTGAGTTTGGAGCTTGTCTCCTAAACCCAAATGATTAAATGCGATGGTTTATTTCTCCTTCAGAGATGGCTGGAACTGCTTAACTAAACATGACATTCAATCTAATGCTTGGCTACTCTATGTTCCTGTTGGATCGCAATGTTTAATGACAGAAGCAGACCGAACGCCTCTGCGGCACGAGTGGAACCCACATGATAAAGTCAAATGATCGCTGCTACTGGGAAACCAAACCAAAGGCCAACGTTTACTAAGGGCAGACGGTTCTCTCATCAGCGACTGCAATCAGGCCTTCCTCGGGCTGGAACCGTTTCTGCATTTTTCATTTGCTGACCGTTCACCTAAAAACCACTATGACGCACAATTTATTTGCCCTTTATGCATGATCAGCAGTGTCCCAGACTCAAAGCTGCAGTCTCCACTTTGAAGAGACGAGTGGAAGGATATTGCTGACCAAAGCTTCAGATTATTTTCATGAAAACTGCTCTGCAAATGGGCGTCAAATCTTTTAAAGCCCCATTTCCAGTTGAAATTAACTTGTTTTATTGATCTGATCATGAGTAGTCTGCTAAGATGCATTACTGTTTCCACCTACACTGTAAAACAAATGCTGCATTCCACACAATCCATTTGTGCTGGTAAAACATGAAGGAATTAAGTTAACTTGTTAATTCTTACAAATTTTTGTGTGGATTGAACATAAAACAATTAAGTTGTTGCAAAAACCCTCAAGAATTGTGTTTCAGCTCATTTCAAATGAGTAGTTTGAACAAACTGTAAGCATCTTTAATGCATAAAACATATGCTGGATAAGTTGGCGGTTCATTCCGCTGTGGTGACCCCAGATTAATAAATTGACTGAAAAGCTGAAAAGAAAATGAATGAATGAATATTGTTATTATTTCTACTACTACTACTACCAAGAACACCTACTATAATTATTATCATTATTATTATGCATCACCATCAACCTTCTCTACCCTCACAATTTGTTTTTATTATTAAAGGTATCATGAAGTTCTCTGAAATGTGCAGATTTTATTTGATGTTTTATGTAAAATCAACTGAAAATTAAGAGAGAAAGGGTGGGACAGAGTATCCACTCCCCTTTTAAAAAAAACATCCAATAGTGTTTAGTTTTATCACAGCTCTACTAGTGAGAGTGGATCAAGCGCATCAAATGAAATGTAAATGAGAAGAGGCGGGACATGTCAAATACTATAAAGCATTTGATTGGCTGAGATTTGATGAGAAACTGAAGTATGAAATTTGATCCACTGAATTTTTCATTGCTTTACATTGATCCAATGCTCCCATTCAATGAAAAAATAAGTTGATCCATTTAGGTGGAAGTGAAAAACTGCCAGCTTTAGATGTTTATATTAGATTTATATATTCTAAACGCAAATTTTGTTACGGTTTTGTAGCACATTGGCTCATTCATTCATTCATTCATTTTCAACCGCTTTTCCTGGGCCGGGTCATCAGGGCAGCAGGCTTAGGAGAGAACCCAGACTTCCCTCTTCCCAGATACTTCCTCCAGCTCCTCCGGGGGGAACATGCCTGGAACACCTCCCTAGGTAGGTGTCAAGGAGGCATCTGAAACAGACACCAGAGCCACGCCAGCTGACTTCTCTCGATGTGGAGGAGCAGCGGCTCTACTCTGAGCTCCTGCCGGGTGACAGATTTCCACACCCTATCAATAAGGATGCGCCCTGCTACCCTGCAAAGGAAACTTCTTTTGGCCGCTTGTATAAGAGATCTTGTCCTTTCGGTCATGACCCAAAGGTCATGACCCAAAGCTCATGACCGTGGGTGAGAGTAGGAACGTAGACTGACCGGTAAATCGATAGCTTTGCTTTTCGGCTCAGCTTCTTCTTTACCACAACGGATCGGCACATCAACCGCATTACTGCTGCACTGATCCACCTGTCAATCTCACGTTCCATCCTCCACCAGGAGTAAGGACTTTCCTTCTGTGACCAGGCACAGAAACATTGGCTTATATATAACCTTAAAACAAACATACGGATACTTACATATTAAAAAAAAACTATTTCATGGGACCTTTAATACTATTTTCGAGAGTTCACACTTAGCTGATGATCTATCAAAAGCTTGTTTGGCATGCTGTCCCGGGAGAGAGTTCTGAGCTCAAGGGATCCTTGAGCCCAGGGCTCCCTCCCTGAGGCAGAGCAAGAGGGGAGCTTGAGCTCAGGTGGATCTCAAAAACTCCCCGGCTGCAGTAGCTAAGGGAACACTTGAGAAAGAAGGGAGCTAGACCAGTGCCTGATTTGTTAAATCTGTTATGCATTATGTCTATCTTTAGATGGTGGGAGGAAACCAGAGAACCCAGGGGAAACCCACGCAGACATGGAGAGAATATACAAACTCCTCACAGGAACACCCTCCTCACAGAAACACCAGTGTTCTTGCTGTGGGGCTAACAGTGCTAACCACTGGGCCGCCGTGCCGCCCGATCTATGGTAAAGGAGGAGAATGGGGAGGAAGGGAGTTTCTTCCAGATGAAGATAAATGTGGACTGGACACTGTGGTTATTTATAGTAACTTAAGAATCATGATTGGCAGATCATGATTAGCTAATGCGAGACCGGCTGTGGTAAATCATAAGCACATGATCCTCTTGAAATTAGTTTATAAATAAACTTCACATAATAGTCATAATAATGTTCTTGACTGGTATTGCTATACTACACATTTACATTTATACATAGGCATCTATTTACACTCACAAATATCATGTTGGCTGTCTTGTATGCTTTTTTTGACCTTTTTCAAATTTGATTTGTCACCTAAATTGTATATCTGTTTGCATAATAAAAAAACAAAAGAAATCCTGCTTTTGGTACAATGCATGTAAATTATGAAGACCTTGTTTTGGTGTACTCACATATTGACAGTGGTGTAAAGTAACTAATTTCAAATACTCAAATTACTGTAATTGAGTAGTTTTTCCCAGGAATTGTAATTTACTGAGTAGTTTTATAAATGTGTACTTTTATTTTCCCTTGAGTACATTTTTAGTGCTGTATCTGTACTTTTACTCCACGAATTTCTTTCAAACTGCAGTCACTACTTTATTTTTTCTTGTCTATGGGGATTAGAAAAATCATTCCTGCGAGTCCAATCAAATTGCACATAGAAGGTAAATCACTTCATAATGAGCTACCACAAGACATGGGCGATTTATAATTACAGCAAACTGTTTGGAAGCATTAAAAGTGTCCAAGAAAATGTCCAAAGTCTTTACACACATTGACCCAGAGACTGTTTATATGCATGTCACTGATGACAAGATGACGGATGTTTACTGTATGATGACCAAAATGGTCTTAAACACTCAGCAGGCACAAGATGTCAACATGCCGTCAGATTGACATTGTACCCCAACATCATGGGGACGTTGCATTTTGTTTAGAAATAAAAATCTGGTTGACGTCAGAACTCAACGTCAGGCCAACGTCAATGTCCAATGTACAACCTAAAAACCAACCAAATATCAACATCTTAGGATGTAACAGCTTGTCGTTGTGTGGACATTACCACTATTGACATTTATCAGACGTTGGATTTTGGTTGCCATACCTGATGAATAAATGTCAGTATTCGACATCAATATGATGTGGGTTTTAGATGTTGGGTCGGCGTTGGATTTTGGTCACTTTCTAACAACCTAAAATCGACCAAATATCAACGTCATTTGACGTCATTATTGGACATCAAATAGCATTGTCCTTAGATGCTGGCTAGACGGTCACCTGATGTCACAACCTAAATCTAACCCAATAACATCTTATGATGTTGTGTGCCTGCTGAGCAATAACTAGATGCACTACAGAATGTTACGTTTACACACATCCACAAATTACATGTAAACGCATCAGTTTTAAACAGCGTATTACTCACTACTCACTACTCTTGGGTACTTTTGAAATGTCTACTTTTTACTCATACTTTGTGTAATATCTACAACCGACACTTTTTACTCTACTTGCTCTACATTTTTTAGGCAAGTAATGGTACTTTTACTTGAGTATGATTTTTCAGTACTCTTTCCACCACTGCATATTGATTAAATGTTCAGTCAGTAGTGAGAGAGTTAAGGTGGCATTTTGTGATGGTCTGAATGCATTCGTCCACAGGAGTGTTTACACTACAAAAGTAATCCAGAAGAAGTTAAAATGCTTCGGATGTGGTTGAAAATGGATTAACTCAAAAGGTTTTAGACCCCGTTTACACCTGTCTCAGTAATTGGATTGACAAAATACTTCTTAATAACATTCGTGAACAGTGTTGAGTGAACTTACTTTTGAAAATAATATATTACAATATAACGACTTTTTTAACTAAAGTAAATGTAAAACTATGTGTTAAGTTTATTCATTCAATCACTTTCCTTCGGTTTAATCCCTTATTTATCAGGGGTTCCACAGTGGAATGAACCGCCAACTATTCTGGCATATGTTATACGCAGCGGATGCCCTTCAAGCTGCAACCCAGTACTGGGAAACACCCATACACTCTTGCATTCACACACACTCATGCACTACGGCCAATTTAGTTCATCCAATTCACCTATACCGCATGTCTTTGGAGCAGCCGAAGGAAACCCACACAAACACGGGGAGAACAAGCAAACTCCACACCGAAATGCCAACTGGCCCAGCTGGTACTCGAACCAGCGACCTTCTTGCTGTGAGGCGACAGTGCTAACCACTTAGCCAACGTGCCGCCCATGTGTTAAGTTATTTTTGCGTTTTTTAAAAAGATTAAGATAGGCTTGTGATATATTGTAAGATTGTAATATTTTTATCCTACAGTTTGTAAACAGGGCCTTAGTATGGTGGATGAAATGCTAAACAGAAAAACCTGACAAAAGTGCATGGTTGACTATTTGAAAACAGACCAAAAAACATGTCTAGAATGTTGCAAGGTCACAAAAGCATGTTAAGGCAAAATCACTTGACAGCACAAACTACTTCCTTCTGGAGAAGCTGGGGAATGTGGAGTGAAATGTCATCAAAATCATGCGCTAGCACTTACCCCTGCATCATATGATGAAGGCATTTTAGTTGGCTCCTTCATAATGGGATGCTTCAGTGCTCAAGGTCTAGTGTCTATCCTTTATTCAGCAGTGCTCAACACATTTATGTCCTTGAATCCTGCAAAATAATTTCAACCGAACTGAACTGAAGGCATTCAAAGAGACTTTTTACCTTCAAAACATGCTTTAATTGCATTCATTGTTAGAGAAACTCTTTAAAGAAATAATTAAATGATGGTTCCGCCGTTATTTTCTCACCCTCATAGGCACTATTCTTTTATTTTTGTCTTTGGGAAAAAACTTGAATTATATATTTGTCTCTTTTTTTGCGTACAAGGATAATTCAAAGCAGCCAAATCTATTAGGAAAAACAAAGGGATAAATAATAAAATCATTAAAATTCCATATCATGTGTGTTCTGAAGCCATAAGAGAGCATTATGTGAGGAACAGACCAAAACCAGCAGACTGGAACAGCTTCTTCCTCAGAGCTGTCTCCTTTTTGAACTCTGCCCCCACTGATTCTTTTGTACCCCCAATACACCCTCACACTCTCCCCATATCTTACAATCCCAATAAACACTGCACTATTTAATATTTGCACAATTACAATTGCACATATTCATCTTGAATTGTACACATCCACTGCACATATACATTTGTGATAATGTTCATATCTATCTGCATACCTCTGATTATTAACAGCAAACTATACATATATTCATCTATTGTAAATGTCTTTTCATAGCTAATACAACCTGTATATAATGTTCACAGTACATCCATCTGTAAATATTACCCATAGTTATTCTATAATTGCACTTTATAACTTATACTTCTATCCTGCACTTGCTGCTATTGCACCTCTGGTTAGGCCTAAACTGCAATTCGTTGCCTTGTATTTGTACATGTGTAATGACAATAATGTTGAATGTAATCTAATCTAATTTTATTAGATTTTTTAAATTAAAATTTTAAAACATTTCTTAACAATTGTGTTCACTATAAACGAAAACTTTAAAGAGTTTAGAAGTAAATGACTGCAAGTGAGAACTTTGTAAACGTTTTCATTCATTCATTCATTTTCTTTTCGGCTTAGTCCCTTTATTAATCTGGGGTCGCCACAGCGGAATGAACCGCCAAGGAAACGTTTTCAAATGACATTAATATTAGAGTGACCTATAAAAGGACATTATGTAAAAATGTAATCCATTAATCTTTTTTTAATGATTCAATGCATCAACCTTCCCTGACTTTGTTATACAAATAGTTGGCAGTTCATTCCGCTGTGGCAACCTCTGAAATAGAGACTAAGCCGAAGGAAAATGAATGAATGAATTCATTTTCCTTTGGCTTAGTCTCTATTTCAGAGGTCCCCACTGCGGAACGAATCGCCAACTATTTTAGCATATGTTCTACTTAGTGGATGCCCTTCCAGCCACAACCCAGTATTGGGAAACACCCATACACACTTATTCACACACACATTCCCTTTCCGTAAAGAATCTGTCATTGTAAATTTGTTTCGGGACTGGTAAAAGTGTATTGCATCTTGTTCCTTTTTTTTTCTAAAATATAAATTTGTTTCGTCCTTGGTAAAGTCGTTTTTCCTATATAATTGTGTCTTGTGATAGGTAAAAATGTTTTCCAAAATGTAAATTTGTCTTGAGCTTCGTAAAAGTGTTTCACACTTTGTAATGTTTCTTTACACTTCCCGGCCACTGTACTTTTGCAATGATTAAGATCAAGTACAAAGAGCTATTCTGCTTAGTAACATCAATATGTCCTTGAAAGAAAAGGGATAAATCCATAATAATACAAGAAATAATTTGCAACTGCAGTTCACAAAATGGCCACTTCACTAAAAAACAAGGCGTTCAGAATTCTACCTTCACCCCTGCATTCATTTTGTTTTTGATTATAATTTAAATCTGCATTCATTAAGATTGCATAAAAATAGCCCCCCCTCATTAACCACATACAGTAAATGTGTGTCACTTGATTGCACAATAAGTACTGTAATCAACACAGATCTTGGCTGGAGACTACAGAGACAAAGCCTTTACTAATGAGCTGCACTGCTACGCATGTGAAGAGCAAATACTCATGCATCAACAGGCAGAAACAAAGCTAACAAGCTGTCATATAAAAACAATGGAGAGACAATCAAGCCGTCCAACTGTGTCTACATTTAAGGGCTGCAGCAGCGCAGATTAAAACAGATTAAATTGATGCAAACATTTGTAACCCCAAAACCAGACAACAGAAAGAGGCTCAACTGCATGCCTGTGCTGTAATGATAATCACTTTTAGATGCTTAACGAGTTGGATGATCATCAAACACTAAACTATACGATCAGAATTTTAAAAGAGGTGATTTTTGTTAGACAATGCTGGCATCCATTTTGAGTTTTGCTTTTGTGCTATGTTTATCTTTTGTAGACGACATGGTGGATCAGTGGTTAGCACTGACGCCTCACAGATAAAAGTATGCTGGTTTGAGTCCCGGCTGGGCCAGTTGGCATTTCTGTGTGGAGTTTGCATGTTCTGTGTTTGTGTGGGTTTCCTCCAGGTGCTCTGGTTTCCCCCCACAAGTCCAATAACATGCAGTATAGGTGAATTGAATAAACTAAATTGGTCGTAGTGTATGTGTGTATAGGTGTTTCTCAATACTGGGTTGCAGCTGAAAGGGCATTCGCTGTTTAAAACATATCTAATAAAACATATCAGTTTTTGATAAAATAGCCTATTGGATGCCATACAATAACCTATTTGTGTAGCAGTCAGTACCAATTCCAAAACTGGAAATGTAGTTTTTCTACCAGGAGGACCTCATGTCATATCACTCATTACAATCAGTTCCAACCAATAGCCATGAGACACAAGGAATACTTAATGTCACGTCACTCATCACAATCATAGACTGTAAAAGATTTGTACGAAGTATTCTTGACGTCACCCATAAGTTTCTAAAGAACTCAAAAGAAGCTACCAGTAGGCATGGCCAACTGCCGCCATTTTGTTCACGCGTCATCGCACCAACCAGGGGATACCAAACAAGGGCAAAGAGGCGGAGCGTGAGGGGAGCTACCGATGCCTGCTAGCATTTTGCTTAGACAGGCTTTTCTTTGGGAGAAACGCTTAATTCTTCATTACCTGCGACTCGTTTGTGTTCTGACCACATGTGCTTGGTTGTACAATATATCAATAAAGTGTTTAGTCTTTTAAAAACACTGTTGTAACACATTGAGCCACTAAGCATTGTTCTTATGACGTTTTTCTACAGGAGAAAAATGCTAATTACTTCTTCAAATATAGTCTGTGTTAGTAAACGCAAGGCTATTGATGAAATCCAGACATAACACTGTATGACAACGCTTCAGATGACTGTTTTAAAGCCTACAACTAATCAGTCTGTCAGATTCTGGAGCGCATTACAGTTCTGAACTTCGACTTCTACAACTAAAAACCCATCTCATCCAAAAACACCTGAACTCCAGTGAATAAAAACCCCCAAAAGAAGCTTTTTCTCTCTCGCTCCCTCTTTCTCTCTCTCAAAAAATTCCTACTTTAGCATTAGCATTACATTCTCTTAGTTACTTTGTATAATTAGCACTTCTTGTACGTATTGCCTCTTCTTGTTGAATCGCGCATACCTCCTTAATTGTAATTCGCATTGGACAAAAGCGTCTGCTGAATGTAAATGTGTCTGCATTTATGGGAAGCTTCGAAGCAAAACACAACAGAATCTGAAGACATTGTTGTCTGTCGTCAATCTCCTCCCTGACCACACCCACTTTTGAGACCCACTTTTATTTTTTTCAAAACTGTGGTAAAAACTAACAGGGGATTTTGTGACCCTATAAAAACAAGACGAGGCTGCATGTACACCAATATGTTTCCAGTCAGGCATCAGCAACAGGGATCACCGGAGCAATACTTTAGCTGAGTAGACTGTATGCCTAACACTGCCTCCACCCACACTGCCCGTTTTTCTCACACATGCACACGCATGCACATACGCACAAAGAGAGAGCGGTCAATCAACCTGTCTGGTGCACAGATGTCTTTCACAGATAAACCAAAGAGGCTGAATCGTGTCACTGATGCTGAATAGGATGTCAGTCAAAGAGAGACTCTGAGATCGGCTATTATCTGCTTTACTACTGCAAAAACACTGGAATACATTGGCTGCCTGTGTCTTTGTAATGCGACCCTAAGCAAAGACACAGGGTTAGATGTGGATGAGGATTCATCGCTTAATACTCTTATATTATATTTTATATTATTATATTAGGTCATTTTGTAGTGTGTTTGTTTACACTGAGACAAAAATAAAAAGGGTTAAATTAAATAACACACCTCAACATCCTCATAGATTATATTAGCAGTAAACCTAAATAACAAAACAACCACCCAGAACACTGTATCAGCCACCATAATACCATAACAACCACACAAAACGTCATAGCAACCACATAGAATGCAAAAAATCCTAAACCCCACTTAGAACACAGTAGCAATGACTATCACACCTTAGCAACCACACAAAAAACTTACAATGCATATGAACCTCAACAACAAAATAACGACTTAGAATACAGTAACAACAATCTAATACTTTAGCAACCATCTAGAATGCTATGGCAACAGACCCACTGTAAACAACCTAACTGCCAAAACACAACCACATAGTATGCCTTAGTAATGAACTCAAACAACTAACCAAATTTTCTTAGAAACCAAATAGAATGTAAAAACGACCATTTAGAATACTTAGCAATAATACAAAAACCTTAGCAACCAATGAGGATCACCATAATACCCCAGCAACCACCTAAAATATCTTAGCAACCTCCAAGAATGCAAATTTCTATAAACAACAAAACAACCACATAGAACACTGCAGCAATTACCATAAGATCTTGGCAACCACACACAAAAAAACCCTGGCAACCACCTAGTATGCTGTAGCAATGGATCTACAACATCACTTCCAAACAAAGCAGCACACCATAGCAACCACCTAAACTGACTAAAGAATGAACTAAAACAACAGAGCAACCACCCAGAACAGTGTAGCAATAACCACAATACCCTAGCAACCACACAAAACATCTTAGCAACCACCAAGAATGCAAATTTATCTAAACATCAAAACACCCGCTTAAATCACTGTAGCAATGACCTTAAAATCTTGACAACCGCACACAAGATACCTTAGCAACCACCTAGACTGCTGTAGCAATGGATCTACAACATAACTCCCTGTAACACCATAACAACCACCTAAAATGGCTAAATGATGAACTTAACAAAGCAACCACCCAGAACACTGTAGCAGCCACCGTAATACCATAGCAACCACCAAAAGCATTGTGGCAACCACCAAGAATGCAAATTCATCTAAACAACAAAGAACACTGTACTGATGACCTTAAAATCTTGGCAACCACACACAAAACATCGTAGCAACCATGAAGAATGCAAATAAATGTAAACAACATAACAACAACTTAGAACACTGTAGCAATGAACAGACAATCTTAGCAACCACACAAAATAGCTTAGCAACCACTTAGAATATCCTAGCAATGGATCTAAACAACATAACTCTCAAAAAACACCCTAGCAACCACCTAAAATGACTAAATGATGAACTAAAACAACAAAGAAAACACTAGAACACTGTAGCAGCCACCATAATACCCTAGCAACCACTCAAAATATCTTGGCAACCATCAAGAATGCAAATTTATCTAAACAAATAAACAACCACTTTGACACTGTAGCAGTGGCCTTAAAATCTTGGCAACCGCGCACAAAAAACCTTAGCAACCATCTAGACTGCTGTAGCAATGTATCTATAACATCACTCCTAAAACACCATAGCAACCTCCTAAAATGACTAAATGATTAACTCAATCAACAAAGCAACCACCCAGAACACTGTAGCAGCCACTATAATACCCTAGCAACCATCTACAATATCTTAGCAACCATCAAGAATGCAAATTTATCTAAACAAGAAAACAACCACTTAAAACACTGTAGCAATGACCTTAGAATCTTGACAACCGCACACAAAATACCCTAGCAACTATCTAGAATGCTGTAGCAACGATTCTAAACAACATAATTCCCAAAACACCGTAGCAACCACTTAAAATGACAAAATGATGAACTTAAACAAGAAAGCAGCCACCCAGAACACTGTAACAGCCACCATAAAACCCTAGCAACCACATAAAACATCTTAGCAACCACCAAGAATGCAATTTTATCTAAACAACCATTTAGAACAATGCAGCAATGATATACAATCTTAGCAACCACAAAATAGCTTAGCAACCACTTAAAATGCTGTAGCAACGGATCTATAACATAGTGCCCATACAAGGCAACACCATAGCAACCACCTAAAATGACTAAATAATGAACTAAACAACAGCGCAAACCACACAGAACACTGCAGCAGCCACAACAACACCCTAGCAACCCCTTTAGCAACCAACTAGACCATCCCCAGTATAGTTGTGGCAGGTTTTACACAAGCAAGTACCACTTTTTTTCAGAAAATTAAAAAAAAACTTAGTTAATTCTACAATTAATTATTAGTTACATCCTATATTACTCAGAATGTCATTGTTTAGCAGATTTACTTGTAATTTAACAGCACTATGGCCTCAGTTAACATGTTCCATCAAAGCTGCTTGTCAATACAATGAAATTAGCAAGGGTACATGAGTCGTATCGTCCCGGGTCAGCCGTGTTGTTGACATGGTTTCCACTCAACTCTACAGACCCCCCACCCCCACCCCCCATTGTCACGGGAAATTGCATTTTCGATCGAATAAAGGGTGTCCTAGAAATGAACCCTAATCCCCAAACTGAAAAGGCACCCAAATGTTGGGCTGAGCGCTCTGATCCGCCAGATTAAGACATACAGTGCAGATCTAGCAAACCTTGACCACATGGTGACACAGAGACGTCCCTGCACTGCGGCGACAGGCTCTGGCTCTGAGGGGTGTGTGGGTTTTTTGAGCTGGAGTGTGTGTGTGTGTATGTGTGTGTGTGTGTGTAGCGTTTATTTCAGTGTCACCTTCTTTATTCCCCCAAGGCGACGCACACATGGAACATTTAGCCTGGAGCGAATGATTCATATGTAGTTATTAATATTTTAATCAAACCATCCCCCTTGAGGAGGAGTGCCAATTGCAAAGCAATGCAAAACATTTCAATATCAAAAATGCATTTGCATGTGTAAAATAATTAAAAGTATATGAACCATCTGAAAGCTGATTCCACTGATTTATAGAGGACAGTATTTGGCAAAGATATGACTATATAATAATCTGGAATCTGGGGGTTGAAAATATTAAAATAATGAGA